>NC_042981.1:12236308-12466308 GCF_901001165.1 Salmo trutta | reverse complement strand
GGAAAGGCTATGCAACCACTGTACAACAGCAGAACCTGAGACAGAGCTGCATTTCCTGACAATATAAAACAAATTTCAAACCCTTATTCAAGGTTTCAAAGACTTCTCTGATGAGGATAGGCTACCCGTCCTGTTGGGGGAGGACACAGAGAGCTGTGGGTTGGCAGCGCACTACATTGCTGCCTGCCATAAGATGAGGGACAGTGCCTGATAGACTGATCAACCTGCACATGTCCTCTACTGTATGCTTATTGTTATTGTTCAATGCATGGTTATTTTGACCCTTGGTTATTGTTGTTACTGTTGTCCCATTGACAATTTTGATTATTCTTATTTTATATTGTAAATATCCAAAGTAAGCTTTGGCAATATGTATATTGTTACGTTATGCCAATAAAGCAAATTGAATTGAAAATTGACAGAGAGAGAGAAAGAGAGAGAGAGAGAGAGAGAGAGAAAGAGAGAGAGAGATGAGGGAGGGAGAGACACAAAGAGTGATATGATAAGAGGAGAGAGGCTAAGGAAGAGGGGAAGAGAGGGAGAGATAAAAAAGAGCAGAAAGTGCAGTGCCTGGGTTCAAGCCAGGATTGCCACTCTGTATTCAAAATGGAGTCCGGAACCCAGACAAACAGACAGAATACCAGGACCACAACAACACACAACACACACCACACCTAAACAACATCTCTACTGAGTTGTTGTGGGAGATCTAACTACTGCTCACCACACCTAAACAATAGTACTACTGAGTTGTTGTGGGAGATCTAACTACTGCTCACCACACCTAAACAATAGTACTACTGAGTTGTTGTGGGAGATCTAACTACTGCTCACCACACCTAAACAACATCTCTACTGAGTTGTTGTGGGAGATCTAACTACTGCTCACCACACCTAAACAACATCTCTACTGAGTTGTTGTGGGAGATCTAACTACTGCTCACCACACCTAAACAACATCTCTACTGAGTTGTTGTGGGAGATCTAAATACTGCTCACCACACCTAAACAACATCTCTACTGAGTTGTTGTGGGAGATCTAACTACTGCTCACCACACCTAAACAACATCTCTACTGAGTTGTTGTGGGAGATCTAACTACTGCTCACCACACCTAAACAACATCTCTACTGAGTTGTTGTGGGAGATCTAACTACTGCTCACCACACCTAAACAACATCTCTACTGAGTTGTTGTGGGAGATCTAACTACTGCTCACCACACCTAAACAACATTAGTACTGCTCATCTCAGCTACAACATCTCTACTGAGTTGGTGAGTGAGGGAGGGAGTCCTATTCTGCATCCCAATTCTATACCTTCCTCCCTAAGTCTGCAGTAATGCACTGCTCCCCAAACATTGGAGTTGTGTAAATTTGGTCTTGAGGGGGGTATTGCCATGTAACACATCCACCCCATCCACTGCTGCTTAGTGTAGTACACATTTGTTAGTAGACACTTGTTCTGCCCTTCACCTTGTACATAGGGTCCTTTCTCAGGATGCTCCCTAACCCGTAGGGAGGGTTTCTTCTTCTGCTCTCTGCCTCGCAGCAGGTCACGAACACGCTCATTATAGATCTCCAGGAAACTGCAGGTGAAGAATAGTAAATAATATACTCACTGGTAGTCGGAGTCAGACCATCACTCAACACAATGTCCCTCTTACCTCAAACAGGATGTTCCCTCTTACCTCAAACACAATGTTCCCTCTTACCTCAAACACAATGTTCCCTCTTACCTCAAACACAATGTTCCCTCTTACCTCAAACACAATGTTCCCTCTTACCTCAAACACAATGTTCCTCTTACCTCAAACACAATGTTCCTCTTACCTCAACACAATGTTCCCTCTTACCTCAAACACAATGTTCCCTCTTACCTCAACACAATGTTCCCTCTTACCTCAAACACAATGTTCCTCTTACCTCAACACCAATGTTCCTCTTACCTGAACACAATGTTTCCTCTTACCTCAAACACAATGTTCCCTCTTACCTCAAACACAATGTTCCTCTTACCTCAAACACAATGTTCCCTCTTACCTCAAACACAATGCTCCCTCTTACCTCAAACAACAATGTCCCTCTTACCTCAAACACAATGTTCCCTCTTACTCAAACACAACACAATGTTCCCTCTTACCTCAAACACAATGTTCCCTCTTACCTCAAACACAATGTTCCCTCTTACCTCAAACACAATGTTCCCTCTTACCTCAAACACAATGTTCCTCTTACCTCAAACACAATGTTCCCTCTTACCTCAAACACAATGTTCCCTCTTACCTCAAACACAATGTTCCCTCTTACCTCAAACACAATGTTCCCTCTTACCTCAAACACAATGTCCCTCTTACCTCAAACACAATGTTCCCTCTTACCTCAAACACGATGTTCACTCTTACTCGAACACAATGTTCCCTCTTACCTTGAATACAATGTTCCCTCTTACCTGAAACACAATGTTCCCTCTTACCTCAAACACACAGACCCCTCTTACCTGATCTCAACCCTGCTGGAGTTGTGTCCTTCAGGGAATGTGTCATCAGATTTGAACAGGCCCTGTAGAGACCAGACAGGTAAAACAGGTCATTAACCAGGACACTACCTCACCAGGACCCTGTAGACTGAATTATAGGACCACTTCCTTACCTGACAAATCCTGGGGGTCAGGCCCATGGAGTCCTGAGAGAAGGAGGAGGAGGAGGAGGAGGAGGAGGAGGAGGAAATGAGGGAGGGAAAGAGGGAAAGAGAAGAGTCATTAACTCCATTGACACTGTGTCTCCTTTCAACACATATAGCAGAGCGGAGAATGCCAACAGCCATGTTCCAGATGACATGATAGGTAACACTTTCCTTACAACACATTATAACTGCATCATAATGCATTATGCCTGCATTAAGTCAAGTGTTACCATATGCTAGATATAATCCCTCCCCTCCTCACCAGTGTGCCCATCATGGTGTAGGTCTTGCCAGTGCCAGTCTGCCCGTAGGCAAACAGACAGACGTTGTAGCCCTCTGACGCCCCGGCCAGCACCGTCACTCCCAGGTCCTGGAACACCTACAGGAGAGCACACAGTCTCAACTACTATATAGAAAAGACGGCATAGTGTTGGGTCACGACAACACAACGACAAGCAGTGTTTATTAAGTTAGAAGGCGAGGGCTACAGTTAGAAGGCTAGGGCATGGGCGAGAGCAGTTAGCGTCCTCGGTGTGATACATTGTGTCATGGAGTGTTTTGTCGGACTACAGTACATCCAGATTAGGTCCAGCCAGGCACAACGCTGTGCCACCCAGCCAGTGTACTGGGTTGTTGCTTCCTGCAGAGGTGTTTGGGTAAGGAGCAAAGCCAGGGAGTCAGGAAGTCAGTTAATACTAAGAGTAAACACCCTGCTAAAGCAAGGAGGAGAGACGGGAGGCTGGGTGGCAGGACGGGAGGCTGGGTGCAGGGCCGAACGGAGGCCGGGTGGCAGGACGGGAGGCCGGGTGGCAGGACGGGAGGCCGGGTGGCAGGACGAGAAGCTGGGTGCAGGGCCGGAGGCCGGGTGGCAGGACGGGAGGCCGGGTGGCAGGATGGGAGGCTGGGTGTAGGGCCGGAGGCCGGGTGGCAGGACGGGAGGCTGGGTGCAGGGCCGGAGGCCGGGTGGCAGGGCCGGAATGGTGGGGGATTTGAAAGCCAGTTGTTGGGCAGAAAAATAAACCTCCCTAAAGAGAAGGATCTGATTGTGAAGAGATCCTGAGAAGGTCCCATACATGTAGACACATAGCCAGTCTGGGCGCATTGTTTTTCTTCCTCCCCTCGGCCAGGGAGAGATCAGGGGGTTGGAGAAGTACCCGCCACCCAGGTCCCAGGCCTACGGATATGCATGGCACCCAGCAGCCCAGGAGGTCCCGGGCTAGGCCCAGGTAAACACACCACCAGCAGCAGGAACCTGATCCAGAGCCAGTATCACACAGGATCAAACATTGCTCCTCCTCTCCTGTAGAGGCTCTCAGCCAACCTAATGACCAACAGAAGAAAAGGTTACACCAACCCAGGGACGGTGTTATGGTTGGATATAGTCCTGAAATATTTTATTAAAGTCCACGTAAAGCCATTTCAATAACCGTCACATCATAACCAAAAGGTAAGGTGGTCAGTTTCAGTGACAATGAGGCTCTTTTGTGTGAACTTTGTGTTAATAATCAACAAGGTAAAATCAACAACGTCAAAGTTTCTCCCGCCAGTTAAGAGGGCCAATATTGACCAGAGAGGTGTAGCCAGTCAGTCAGACAGTCAGTCAGTCAGTCAGTCAGTGAACACGGAGACCAGCTCGGCTAGTACCAGTAATCTCATGTCTTATCTAACTGCCATTGACCACATTCCATAACAGAAACAACCATAACACACAGAATCTCAGCTAAGACATGTCCACATGTTAACAGGCAAACCCTAATGGCAGTAACAGTCTATCTACATCACCATGTAGTAAAAGGTTCACCTTCTGATATCCACATGTCAGTCAAGGTCACTGAAATACATGATATTACACTACACACACAATAAACTTTTACATTGAAATCACAAGTACAATTCATGACAATATGTACATTTAGGAGACTCAAAGAGTTTTGTTGATTAGTTCACATAGGTAGAATACGGGTGATCTCTCAGTCCTGGCCTGTGGAAAAGAGAGCAGGTAAGAGCAGGTGGGAGCAGGTGAGAGCAGGTGAGAGCAGGTGGGAGCAGGTGAGAGCAGGTGGGAGCAGGTGGGAGCAGGTGAGAGCAGGTGAGAGCAGGTGGGAGCAGGTGGGAGCAGGTGGGAGCAGGTGAGAGCAGGTGAGAGCAGGTGAGAGCAGATGAGAGCAGGTGGGAGCAGGTGAGAGCAGGTGAGAGCAGGTGGGAGCAGGTGGGAGCAGGTGGGAGCAGGTGAGAGCAGGTGGGAGCAGGTGGGAGCAGGTGAGAGCAGGTGGGAGCAGGTGGGAGCAGGTGGGAGCAGGTGAGAGCAGGTGGGAGCAGGTGTTAGCAGGTGGGAGCAGGTGGGAGCAGCTGGGAGCAGGTGAGAGCAGGTGGGAGCAGGTGGGAGCAGGTGAGAGCAGGTGAGAGAAGGTGGGAGCAGGTGGGAGCAGGTGGGAGCAGGTGAGAGCAGGTGGGAGCAGGTGGGAGCAGGTGAGAGCAGGTGAGAGCAGGTGGGAGCAGGTGAGAGCAGGTGGGAGCAGGTGGGAGCAGGTGGGAGTAGGTGGGAGCAGCTGGGAGCAGGTGAGAGCAGGTGAGAGCAGGTGGGAGCAGGTGGGAGCAGGTGGGAGAGGGAGCAGGTGAGAGCAGGTGAGAGCAGGTGGGAGCAGGTGGGAGCAGGTGGGAGCAGGTGAGAATAGGTGGGAGCAGGTGGGAGCAGGTGAGAGCAGGCGAGAGCAGGCGGGAGTAGGCGGGAGCAGGCGGGAGCAGGCGAGAGCAGGCGGGAGCAGGTGGGAGCAGGTGACAATAGGTGGGAGCAGGTGGGAGCAGGCGAGAGCAGGTGGGCACTGCGGGTGGATATGCCTGACATCTATGCCTTGACAGGCAGGTAACCAGTCCCTGAAGGAAGACTTGAACAGGGCAACAGCCAAGGGCTCCCAAGTGGCGCAGCGGCCTAAAGCACTGCATCTCAGTGCTAGAGGTGTCACTACAGACCCTGGTTCGATCCTGGGCTGAATCACAACTGGCCGTTACTGGGAGACCCATAGGGTGGCGCACAATTGGCCCAGCGTTGTCCGGGTTAGGGTTTGGCTGGGGTAGGCTGTCATTGTAAAATAAGAATTTGTTCTTAACTGACTTGCCTGGTTAAATAAATAAAACGTCCAGGCACAGTTTCTCTCATGAAGTGGTGGTAATGAAGTCAGAGCATTGTTGTATCCAGGATGTGCTGAGGATGATTCCTCAAGCCCCAGTTGGTTGCTGAGGGTTTGAGCTAATTAAGGAGCTATGCCAAGTTGGTGCTGTGTATTCCAGGCAGGGGACAAACGCAGCCTATGTAGATACAGTAGTTACCAGGCTGGCCTGTGGCACATTTAGACCTTTTATTCTGCATAGGAAGAACAACTTCTTATTTCGCTTTCTAACCATGGATGTTACTTGGTCGTCCCACTGCAGATTCTTTTTCACAATGACTCCAATCATTTTTACTGATTGACAGACTTGCAGGCCTTTCCCGTCGATTGTAAGGGACTTGGAGGGGGCGGGTTTCTCACAAATGATATCAACGGGACCTTGAGGGGTTCAGGGTCAAGTACCTTCCAGGACCCATTCTTATTGGTTCAGGATGATTGTGGGCTGGAGATATTATTCACGGGACAGGACCACGGGACAGGACTAATTAATAGAACTGTGTTCTGTAGACCGCTCTGCAGGGGAGAGAGAGGGTACTGGGAAGGCTGTTATAATACAACACCTTGTTATGCTACAAAGGAATGCCGTCCACAACCTAGTGGTTTGATTAGAGCACTAGCCTGATCCCATATCTGTTTGTCCCCCAACACCTCTTACCCTGGACTCTCTTGCTCTTTCCCTCCTCCCTCACTCCTGTCCTCCCCCCTGTATCCGTCTCTCCCTCTCTCCCCCTCTCCCTCTCCTCACTACCAAACAGAATCAACAGTAGCTTTGTTAACAGCCACCCTTAAACAACTTAGTTGGTTGCTGACCTAAGGCTGAGGAGGGTTCCTGTTGTCTCAGCATACAAACAGCATAGAACTCCACTTCACTACTGTTAACTCCCACTCTCCTCTTTTTTTACACACACACACACACACACACACACACACACACACACACACACACACACACACACACACACACACACACACACACACACACACACACACACACACACACACACACACACACACACACACACCTCCATTTTGAGTTCCACAGGCAGGGAGTATTCTATGGAATATGAATCACACTGGCCCTGACATACTCGCATCTGAAACACTCTATTGTGTCTCGTCATATTACAATTATTTGGTAGAGGGAAATCCCTGCTGTCGTGTAGAAAGCATCCCTGAAAGACCACAATAGGCTCTCACTGCTCCAACTTACTATCACAGAACCCTTGCCTGGCCTACAGGTGTGGTGGCACAGCAAACCTGGAGGTATGTGGACAACAAAGACCAGACCAGTAAGGTCAGAAATGCAGTGCATTATGGGACGGTTGGACTAACGGATGATCCAGATTCAAGCAGGTCATAAAGAATTGAGCCAGAGGGCCAACAAAAACAGAGGAGAAGGACCAGAGTCTGTAGAATAAATGGCCAAAACACACAGGGAAAGACTAAACACTTGCATCAACAGGAAGGTTCTGTCTGTGTGTGTGTGCGTGTGAGTGTGTGTGTGTGTTTGTGAGAGTGTGTGTGAGTGTGCGTGCGTGTGTGTAGGTCCAACCAGCTCAGAGGAAACGGCATCTGACAAAAGGCTTGAGGTTTTGAAGTGGAAGGGGTAGGAAGGAGAAGGAAGGGGTAGGAAGGACGAGGAAGGAGGAGGAAGGGGTAGGAAGGAGGAGGAAGGGGTATGATAGATGAGGAAGGAGGAAGAAGGGGCAGGAAGGAGGAGGAAGGGGTAGGAAGGACGAGGAAGGAGGAGGAAGGGGCAGGAAGGAGGAGGAAGGGGTATGATAGATGAGGAAGGAGGAAGAAGGGGCAGGAAGGAGGAGGAAGGGGTATGATAGATGAGGAAGGAGGAAGAAGGGGCAGGAAGGAGGAGGAAGGGGTATGATAGATGAGGAAGGAGGAAGAAGGGGCAGGAAGGAGGAGGAAGGGGTATGATAGATGAGGAAGGAGGAAGAAGGGGCAGGAAGGAGGAGGAAGGGGTATGATAGATGAGGAAGGAGGAAGAAGGGCAGGAAGGAGGAGGAAGGGGTATGATAGATGAGGAAGGAGGAAGAAGGGGCAGGAAGGAGGAGGAAGGGGTATGATAGATGAGGAAGGAGGAAGAAGGGGCAGGAAGGAGGAGGAAGGGGTATGATAGAGGGGTATGATAGATGAGGAAGGAGGAAGAAGGGGCAGGAAGGAGGAGGAAGGGGTATGATAGATGAGGAAGGAGGAAGAAGGGGCAGGAAGGAGGAGGAAGGGGTATGATAGATGAGGAAGGAGGAAGAAGGGGCAGGAAGGAGGAGGAAGGGGTATGATAGATGAGGAAGGAGGAAGAAGGGGCAGGAAGGAGGAGGAAGGGGTATGATAGATGAGGAAGGAGGAAGAAGGGGCAGGAAGGAGGAGGAAGGTGGAGGAAAGGGTAAGATGGGGTAGGAAGGACGAGGAAGGAGGAGGAAGGGGCAGGAAGAAAGAAAAAGGAGAAGGAAGGGTTAGGAAGGAGAGGGAAGGGGGAAGGGGAAGAAGAACATGGACAGACGAGAAAGTGGGAAGGGGAGGAAACACGAAGAAGGACGAGAAAAAAATTGGAATCCTGAGGAAGGACAAGGAAGGAGGAGGAAGGGGGAGGAAGAAGGAGGAGAAAGGAGGAGGATGAAGAAGGAGGTCCAGTTGGTGTGTGTGTGGGGGGGTGGGTGGAATAGTGTCCACTCCAGAAGTGGGTCAGTCCAAGCAGAGGTCAGCTGTGGAGTGAGCCAACGCAGGATTAATTAATTAAGTAATTCATCTCTCTCTCTCTGGATAACTGCTGGTTATAAGAGCTTGTTTTGGAACTGGGATACTCTTTAGATTGTAAGCCTGGAGCCTGTCAATGGAGAGGAAAAACTAAAAGGGAGAAGGAGAAAGAGAGCGATAGGAAGAAGAGGGAGAGAGATAGAGAGAGATGGAGGGAGAGAGCGATGGGGAGAAGAGGGAGAGAGAAAGAGAGAGATGGAGGGAGAGAGCGATAGGAAGAAGAGGGAGAGAGATAGAGAGAGATGGAGGGAGAGAGTGATGGGGAGAAGAGGGAGAGAGATAGAGAGAGATGGAGGGAGAGAGCGATGGGGAGAAGAGGGAGAGAGAAAGAGAGATGGAGGGAGAGAGCGATGGGGAGAAGAGGGAGAGAGATAGAGAGATGGAGGGAGAGAGCGATGGGAGAAGAGGGAGAGAGAAAGAGAGAGATGGAGGGAGAGCGCGATGGGGAGAAGAGGGAGAGAGATAGAGAGAGATGGAGGGAGAGAGAGAGCGATAGGAAGAAGAGGGAGAGAGATAGAGAGATGGAGGGAGAGAGAGAGCGATAGGAAGAAGAGGGAGAGAGATAGAGAGATGGAGGGAGAGAGCGATAGGAAGAAGAGGGAGAGAGATAGAGAGATGGAGGGAGAGAGCGATAGGAAGAAGAGGGAGAGAGATAGAGAGAGATGGAGGGAGAGAGAGAGCGATGGGGAGAAGAGGGATAGAGAAAGAGAGAGATGGAGGGAGAGAGCGATAGGAAGAAGAGGGAGAGAGAAAGAGAGAGATGGAGGGAGAGAGCGATAGGAAGAAGAGGGAGAGAGAAAGAGAGAGATGGAGGGAGAGAGCGAGCGATGGGGAGAAGAGGGAGAGAGATAGAGAGATGGAGGGAGAGAGAGAGCGATAGGAAGAAGAGGGAGAGAGAAAGAGAGAGATGGAGGGAGAGAGCGCGATGGGGAGAAGGAGGCTGGCAGGCAGGCAGCTGTAATGGTTCTCAGTTTACTAATCCATGGCAGTGGTTGTCTGACCTCAGTGGCTGGGTCTGTTTTCATGAGGCCTGCTCAACTCTACACAAGCCCCTGGACTGGAAAACTCCTTCTTTTTGTGTGTGTGTGTTATGACGTCATTTGAAGGCCAGCCAAGACGAGTGTTCTTCCGAAAAACAGCCCCTTAAGTGCACTTCCCTACTACTACACACTATCTCATATAGCATGGGGTCCTTGGGCTAACAGTGGGCATTGGTTGGGTAAAGCTGCATTTAGGAAAAGTAAAAATCTGTTTGTTTATTGGTTGTGAATACAGTTTAGTTTCAGATGTTATAGCGGGTTCAGAAAACTGCTTATGTAACTACCTCCTAACAATGCAGTAAAATGTCAAACAAGTCCACATACATGTGTCTATGTTAAGAATCCAGGTTATAAATAAATATGCAGTGTGTATAAACAGTGGAACTAAAATGCAAGGTAAAGTAGTAAAAATATTACAATGAGCTAC
The DNA here is from genome assembly GCF_901001165.1 of Salmo trutta. NCBI lineage: Eukaryota > Metazoa > Chordata > Actinopteri > Salmoniformes > Salmonidae > Salmo > Salmo trutta. The sequence continues at coordinate 12,456,222 of NC_042981.1, read as the reverse complement.
ACTACATGGCCAAAATGGCAAAAGTATGTGGACACCTGCTCATTGAACATCTCATTCTAAAATCATGGGGATTAATATGGTCCCCCCTTTTCTGTTATAACATCCTCCACTCTTCTGGGAAGGCTTTCCACTAGGTGTTGGAACATTGCTGCAGGGACTTGCTTCCATTCAGCCACAAGAGCATTAGTGAGGTCAAGGCACTGATGTTGGGCGATTAGGCCTGGCTCGCAGTCGGTGTTCCAATTCATCCTAAAGGTGTTCGATGGGGTAGAGGTCAGGGCTCTGTGCAGGCCAGTCAAGTTCTTCCACACCGATCTAGAGAACCAATTTCATTGTATGTGGTAGCATTAAGACTTCCCTATGTCATTATTGCTCCTCCACCAAACTTTACAGTTAGCACTATGCATTTGGGCAGGTAGCATCCGTCGAACAGCCAGATGGTGAAGTGTGATTCATCCCTCCTGAGAACCCATTTCCACTGCTCCAGAGTCCAATGGCGGCGAGCTTTACACCACTCCAGCCGACGCTTGGCATTGTGCACGGCAAGGGGGGCAAAGTACGGCCCGCCGGGCACTTCAATCCAGCCCGTGAGACAGGGGTAAAAAAATACTAATATATATATTTTTTAATTGCCCTTTTTCCTCCCCAACTTCGTGGTATCCATTTGGTAGTTAGTCTTGTCCCATCGCTGCAACTCCCGTACAGACTCAGGAGGGGCGAAGGTCGAGAGCCGTGCGTCCTCCAAAACACGACCCAGCCTAGCCGCACTGCTTCTTGACACAATGCCCACTTATCCCGGTAGCACTACGCCGGCCTGCCACAGGAGACGCTAGTGTGCGATGGGACATCCCTGCCGGCCACACCCTCCCCTAACCCGGACATCGCTGGGCCGATCTCCCAGTCATGGCCAGCTGTAACACAGCCTGGGATTGAACACGTGTCTGTAGTGACACCTCAAACACTGCGATGCAGAACCTTAGACCACTGCGCCACTCGGGAGGCCCCCACAAAATGATTTTAACAAACAATTGGTCCCCAAAAAATGAGTCCCTCCGTTTAATTTCAAAATCCCAATGCGGTCCTCGAGCCAAAAAGTTTGCCCACCCCTGGCGTATGGTGATCTTAGGCTTGTGTGTGGCTGCTCGGTCATGGAAATTTCATGAAGCTCCCGGCGAACAGTTTTTGTGCTGACGTTGCTTCAAGAGGCAGTTTGAAACTCAGTAATGAGTGTTGCAACCGAGGACAAACAAGTTTTATGCGCTACACGTTTCAGCACTTGGCGGTCCCGTTCTGTGAGTTTGTGAGGCCTACCACTTCACGTCTGAGCCATTGTTCCTAAATGTTTCCACTTCACAATAACAGCACTTACAGTTGACCGGGGCAGCTCTAGGAGGGCAGAAATTTGGCGAACTGACTTGTTGGAAAGGTGTCATCCTATGACAGTACCACATTGAAAGTCACTGAGCTCTTCAGTAAGGCCATTCTACTCCCAATGTTTGTCTATGGAGATTGCATGGCCGTGTGCTTGATTTTATACACCCCAGCAATGGGTGTGTCTGAAATAGCCGAATCCCGGGGTTTCCACATACTTTGGGCATGAAGTGTATATTTGAAATACAGTATTTAAATACACAGTACAAAACCCCATGCAAAATGGATAGAACTGCTGGAAATTAGCTTCCGGACCAGAGTCCAGAATACAAATATACATTGAGTGTAGAAGACATTAAGGACACCTGCTCTTACCATGACATAGACTGACCAGGTGAATCCAGGTGAAAACTATGATCCCTTATTGATGTCACTTGTTAAATCCACTTCAATCAGTGTAGATGAAGGGGAGGAGACAGGTTGAAGAAGGATTTTTAAGCCTTGAGACAATTGAGACATGGATTGTGTATGTTTTTTAACCTTTATTTAACTGGGCAAGTCAGTTAAGAACAAATTCTTATTTACAATGACGGCCTACTCTGGCCAAACCCAGACGACTCTGGGCCAATTGTGCAGCGCCCTATAGGACTCCCAATCACAGCCGGATGTGATACAGCCTGGAGTCGAACCAAGTACTATAGTGACACCTCTTGCACTGAGATGCAGGGCCTTAGACTGCTGTGCCACTTAGGAGTCCCTGTGTTCCAGTCAGAGGGTGAATGGGCAAGACAAAATATTTAAGTGTCTTTGAACAGGGTATGATTGTAGGTACCAGGCGCACTTGTTTGTGTGAAGAACTCCAACGCTGCTGCGTTTTTCACTCTCAACAGTTTCCCGTGTGTATCAAGAATGGTCCACCACCCAAAGGACATCCAGCCAACTTGACACAACTGTGGGAAGCATTGGAGTCAACATGGGCCAACATCCCTGCGGAACGCTTTTGACACCTTGTAGAGTCCATGCCCGACGAATTTAGGTTGTTCTGAGGTCAAAATGTTTGGGTTACTCAGTGTATATAATGGTGTGTATAGACAGTATGGACAGTATATGAATAGAAAAGGTGTGTATAGCAGTAGTGATATAGGATGAGTCATGACTAGAATACAGTATATACAGTGCATTCAGATATTATTCTGACCCCTTGACTTTTTCCACGTTGTGTTACATTACAGCCCTATTCAAAAATGGATTAAATAGATTTTTTCCCTCATCAATTGTAATGTTCGTTGTTAGAAGGAGAAGTGGACCAAAGCACAGCGTGGTAAGTGCTCATGATTCTTTATTATCACAACACACTCAAACAAAATAACAAAAGGCGAAAAAACGAAAACGTACAGTTCTGTCAGGCAACAGAGGCTAAACAGAAAACAACCTCCCACAAACACAGGAAGAAAACAGGCTGTCTAAGTATGATTCCCAATCAGAGACAACGATAGACAGCTGCCTCTGATTGGGAATCACACTCGGCCCAAAAACAAAGAAACAGAAAACATAGACTTTCCCACCCGAGTCACACCCTGACCTAACCAAACATAGAGAATAATAAGGATATCTACGGTCAGGGCGTGACAGTACCCCACTCCCCAAAGGTGCGGACTCCAGCCGCAAACCTGAACCTATAGGGGAGGGTCCGGGTGGGCATCTCCTCTTGGTGGAGGCTCCGGTGCAGGACGCAGATCCCCCTTCACTTGGGGCTCCCCCCACTTTCGTGGAACCAGACCGTAGATCGTCGCCGGAGGCTCCGGACCCTGGATCGTCGCCAGAGGAACCGGACCGTAGATCGTCGCCGGAGGCTCCGGACCGGGGATCGTCGCTGCAGGCTCCACGCCATGGATCGTCGCTGGAGGCTTCGTGCCATGGATTGTCGCTGGAGGCTCCGGGCCATGGATTATCACTGGAGGCTTCGTGCCATGGATCATCACTGGAGGCTCTGGGCCATGGATCATCACTGGATGCTTCATACGTGGAGCCGGAACAGGTCTCACCGGACTGAGGAGATGCACTGGAGGCTGGGTGCATGGAGCAGGCACAGGGCGTACCAGGCTGGAGAGACACATTGGAGACCGGGTGCGCGGAGCTGGCACAGGATATACTGGGCCGTGGAGGAGCACTGGAGGTCTGGAGCGTAGGGCTGGCACAACCAGTCCTGGCTGGATGCTCACTTTAGCCCGGCAAGTGCGGGGCGCTGGCACAGGACTAACTGGGCTGTGAAGGTGCACTGGCGACACAGGAGCACTGAGCCGGCACAATCCGTCCTGGCTGAATGCCCACTCTAGCACGGCAAATGCGGGGAGCCGGCAACGAGCGCACCGGGCTATGAATGCGCACTGGAGATACAGTGCGCATCACCGCATAACACTGTGCCTGGCTGGTCACACGCTCCCCACGGTAAGCACGGGGAGGTGGCTCAGGTCTCAACCCTGACTTGCCAATCTCCCCGTGTGCCCCCCCCCCCCCCAAAAAAAAAAAAACATTTTTGGGGCTGCCAAACAGGCTTCCGTTGTTGCCGTGCTAGTTCCTCGTAGCGTCACCGTTCCTCCTTTGCTGCCTCTATCTCCTCCCTTGGACGGCGATATTCCCCAACCCGCGTCCAGGGCCCTTTGCCGTCCAGGATCTCCTCCCATGTCCAACTATCCTGGCCACGCTGCTTGGTCTGTTTTTGGTGGGAGGTTCTGTAATGTTCGTTGTTAGAAGGAGAAGTGGACCAAAGCACAGCGTGGTAAGTGCTCATGATTCTTTATTATCACAACACACTCAAACAAAATAACAAAAGGCGAAAAAAACGAAAACGTACAGTTCTGTCAGGCAACAGAGGCTAACCAGAAAACAACCTCCCACAAACACAGGAAGAAAACAGGATGTCTAAGTATGATTCCCAATCAGAGACAACGATAGACAGCTGCCTCTGATTGAGAACCACACTCCGCCCAAAAACAAAGAAACAGAAAACATAGATTTTCCCACCCGAGTCACACCCTGACCTAACCAAACATAGAGAATAATAAGGATCTCTATGGTCAGGGTGTGACATCAATCTACACACAATTCCCCATAATGACAAAGCAAAAAGAGTTTTTGTATTATTTTATTAGCAAATCTATAAAAAATGCACTGTTAACTGTGGGACCTTAAATAGACAGGGGTGTGCCTTTCCAAATCATGTCCAATCCATTGAATTGACCACAGGTGGACTCCAATCAAGTTCTAGAAACATTTCATGGATTATCAATGGAAACAAGATAGACCTGAGCTCAATTTGCAAACATTTCTTAAAATCTGTTTTCGATTTGTCATTATGGGGTGGTATTGTGTGTAGATTGATGAGGGAAAAAAATGATTTCATCAATTTAATAATAAGGCTGTAACGTATTTATTTTTTGAAAAAGTCAAAGGGTCTATATACTTTTCGAATGCACTGACTGTATATATAAAGTAGGTAAAACAGAACGTAAACATTATTAAAGTGACCAGTGTTCAATGTCTATATACTTAGGGCAGCAGTCTCTAAGGTGCAGGGTAGAGTACCGGGTGGTATGACAGCTAGTGACAGGGAGTTAGGTTCAGGGCAGCATACTGAGCGAAGGCCAGCTAGTGTTGACTGTTTAACAGTCTGATGGCCTGGAGATAGAAGCTGTTTTTCAGTCTCTGGGTCCCATCTTTGATGCACCTGTACTGTCTCCGCCTTCTAGATGGAAGAAAGGTGAACAGGCAGTGGCTCGGGTGGCTGAGGTCCTTGATAATCTTATTGGCCTTCCTGTGACACTGGGTGCTGTAGATGTCCTGGAGGGCAGTGTTCCCCCGATGGTGCGTTGGGCTGACTGGAATATCCTCTGGAGAGCACTGTGGTTGCGAGCGGTTGCCGTACCAGACGGTGATACAGCCAGACAGGATGCTCTCAATGATGCATCTGTACAAGTTGGTGAGGGTCTTAGTGGCCAAGACAAATATCTTCCTATAATCGACACTCCTACTCTGAGTACAGGCCTAGGACTCTCTCCAACAGGACAGCTGCATTGAAACTGTCAGTCTGTTTCAGTCCCACATCTTTCCAACTAGATTACCCACACACAATCCCACATCTTTCCAACTAGATTACCCACACACAATCCCACATCTTTCCAACTAGATTACCCACACACAATCCCACATCTTTCCAACTAGGTTACACACACACAATCCCACATCTTTCCAACTAGATTACCCACACACAATCCCACATCTTTCCAACTAGGTTACACACACAATCCCACATCTTTCCAACTAGATTACCCACACACAATCCCACATCTTTCCAACTAGATTACCCACACACAATCCCACATCTTTCCAACTAGGTTACACACACACACAATCCCACATCTTTTCAACTAGATTACCCACACACAATCCCACATCTTTCCAACTAGATTACCCACACACAATCCCACATCTTTCCAACTAGGTTACACACACAATCCCACATCTTTCCAACTAGATCACACACACAATCCCACATCTTTCCAACTAGATTACCCACACACAATCCCACATCTTTCCAACTAGATTACACACACAATCCCACATCTTTCCAACTAGGTTACACACACACACAATCCCACATCTTTTCAACTAGATTACCCACACACAATCCCACATCTTTCCAACTAGATCACACACACAATCCCACATCTTTCCAACTAGATTACCCACACACAATCCCACATCTTTCCAACTAGATTACACACACAATCCCACATCTTTCCAACTAGGTTACACACACACACAATCCCACATCTTTCCAACTAGATTACCCACACACAATCCCACATCTTTCCAACTAGATTACACACACACAATCCCACATCTTTCCAACTAGGTTACACACACACAACACACACAAAAATCGCAGCGGGATCCTGAGCAGATTCAGTATTAGAGGAAAACATACATACAGCATGTCATGAGATGTATAGATATGTATATCTTAACTTTCTGAGATATGAGTGAGAGAAAAAGGGAGGGAGGGAGGGAGGGAGGGGGGAGGGAGGGAGGAGACACAGAGCTACATAGATATACAGGCTTCTGAACATTATTCATGCCTGCCTACACATGGGAGGGAGGGAGAGAGAGAATTTGAAAATCTTAAAAAAATATATATACAAAATCAAGGCTATGTACAGACTCAGTAAGCATAGCCTTGCTATTGAGAAAAGTCACCGTAGGCAGACCGGGCTCTCAAGAGAAGACAGGCTATGTGCACACTGCCCACAAAATGAGGTGGAAACTGAGCTGCACTTCCTAACCTCCTGCCAAATGTATGACCATATTAGAGAAACATATTTCCCTCAGATTACACAGATCCACAAAGAATTCAAAAACAAACCCAATTTTGATAAACTCCCATATCTACTGGGTGAAATACCACAGTGTGCCATCACAGCAGCAAGATATGTGACCTGTTGCCACAAGAAAAGGGCAATCAGTGAAGAACAAACACCATTTTGTACTATTTGCACATAATATGACATTATATGTCATATGTCTTGATTCTTTTGGAACTTCTGTGAGTGTAATGTTTACTGTTGAATTGTTTATTTCACTTTTGTTTATTATCTACTTCACTTGCGTTAGCAATGTTAACATATGTTTCCCATGCCAATAAAGCCATTCAATTTCAGAGGTGGAGGAGGGGAATGAGCAGGGGTCGACAGAACCGCTGCAGCCCCCCATTTCTCATCTGCCAAACTCACAGCCGCTCCAATAAGTCATTTTTCACAGTTAGATTTCAGCCCAAAGACGTCAATGGACAGGATCTGAATCTGGAGCACAATGCTGGGTTTTGTTACAGAATGACATCAGCCTGAAGCTTAGGGTGTTCTCTCTCTCTCTCTCTCTCTCTCTCTCTCTCTCTCTCTCTCTCTCTCTCTCTCTCTCTCTCTCACTCTCCCTCTCTCCCTCCCTTCACCATGGGTCTCAGATTGACTCAGTCCCACAGGACTCCACAGGAAGTGAAGCCAGGATACCCTGGATGCACAACACTACACTACAGCACAAAACTACACTACAGCACAACACTACACTACAGCACAACACTACACTACAGCACAAAACTACACTACAGCACAAAACTACACTACAGCACAAAACTACACTACAGCACAACACTACACTACAGCACAACACTACAGCACAACACTACACTACAGCACAACACTACACTACAGCACAACACTACAGCACAAAACTACACTACAGCACAAAACTACACTACAGCACAAACGACTGTAGAAAGGATGAACAGGTCTATTACATGAAAGGTACTGATAAAGAAATAATTCCATCTGCGTGTGAAATTCTTGGGAAAGTATAAACTGCTAAGGCAATAAAGGTTTGTGAAAGTGCACAAACAACACAGACTATCTGTTATCTGGCGTCTAGACCATTCCATAGTGTTAGGCTTAAGTCACCTAAAACACAGACTATCTGTTATCTGGCGTCTAGACCATTCCATAGTGTTAGGCTTAAGTCACCTAAAACACAGACTATCTGTTATCTGGCGTCTAGACCATTCCATAGTGTTAGGCTTAAGTCACCTAAAACACAGACTATCTGTTATCTGGCGTCTAGACCATTCCATAGTGTTAGGCTTAAGTCACCTAAAACACAGACTATCTGTTATCTGGCGTCTAGACCATTCCATAGTGTTAGGCTTAAGTCACCTAAAACACAGACTATCTGTTATCTGGCGTCTAGACCATTCCATAGTGTTAGGCTTAAGTCACCTAAAACACAGACTATCTGTTATCTGGCGTCTAGACCATTCCATAGTGTTAGGCTTAAGTCACCTAAAACACAGACTATCTGTTATCTGGCGTCTAGACCATTCCATAGTGTTAGGCTTAAGTCACCTAAAACACAGACTATCTGTTATCTGGCGTCTAGACCATTCCATAGTGTTAGGCTTAAGTCACCTAAAACACAGACTATCTGTTATCTGGCGTCTAGACCATTCCATAGTGTTAGGCTTAAGTCACCTAAAACACAGACTATCTGTTATCTGGCGTCTAGACCATTCCATAGTGTTAGGCTTAAGTCACCTAAAACACAGACTATCTGTTATCTGGCGTCTAGACCATTCCATAGTGTTAGGCTTAAGTCACCTAAAACACAGACTATCTGTTATCTGGCGTCTAGACCATTCCATAGTGTTAGGCTTAAGTCACCTAAAACACAGACTATCTGTTATCTGGCGTCTAGACCATTCCATAGTGTTAGGCTTAAGTCACCTAAAACACAGACTATCTGTTATCTGGCGTCTAGACCATTCCATAGTGTTAGGCTTAAGTCACCTAAAACACAGACTATCTGTTATCTGGCGTCTAGACCATTCCATAGTGTTAGGCTTAAGTCACCTAAAACACAGACTATCTGTTATCTGGCGTCTAGACCATTCCATAGTGTTAGGCTTAAGTCACCTAAAACACAGACTATCTGTTATCTGGCGTCTAGACCATTCCATAGTGTTAGGCTTAAGTCACCTAAAACACAGACTATCTGTTATCTGGCGTCTAGACCATTCCATAGTGTTAGGCTTAAGTCACCTAAAACACAGACTATCTGTTATCTGGCGTCTAGACCATTCCATAGTGTTAGGCTTAAGTCACCTAAAACAAGCAGCTTATTTGTCAACATACAGCAATGTAAATATATTATACATTGTTCGGGACAGACGCTAGAGAGAAGGGTAGACCTAGCAACTATTTGTGACGTGTGACTGATAAATGTCGGCTCTGGTGCCACTGACAGTGTCAGGGACACAAGCCTCAGAGGTCAGCCTGTGATCCAGTGACCGTGCTCCACAGAATTAAAGAGAAAACACATCCCCATGTTTGCCCTCCTCCTCGCCCACCACGAGTCACCAGAGGAATGTAGTGGTGGGGCCGCCCCGACAACTCAGATGGAGAGAATGGGTCGTTAGAGAAAATAGAGGGAGAGAGAGGAAAGAGAGTGACAGTGAGAGCGATAGAGGGTGGCAGGGAATTTAAATTGAATTTAATAGAGAGAGACAGAGACAGCGAGAGAGAGAGAGAGAGAGAAAGAAAGAGAGACAGACAGACAGACAGACAGACAGACAGACAGACAGACAGACAGACAGACAGACAGACAGACAGACAGACAGACAGACAGACAGACAGACAGACAGACAGACAGAGAGAGAGAGAGAGAGAGAGAGAGAGAGAGAGAGAGAGAGAGAGAGAGAGTGGGGAGACACAGATCCACAAAGAATTAGAAAACAAACCCAATTTTGATAAACTCCCATATCTACTGGGTGAAATACCACAGTGTGCCATCACAGCAGCAAGATTTGTGACCTGTTGCCACAAGAAAAGGGCAACCAGTGAAGAACAAACACCATTATAAATACAACCCATATTTATGTTTATTTATTTTCCCTTTTGTACTTTAACTATTTGCACATCGTTACAACATTGTATATATACATAATGTGACATTTGAAATATCATTATTATTTTGGAACTTCTGTGAGTGTAATGTTTACTGTTAAGTTCACTTGCTTTGGCAATGTTAACATATGTTTCCCATGACAATAAAGCCCATTGAATTGAATTGAGAAGCAGAAAGTCTTCACAGTCTCCACAGACAAAGACCAGAACAACACAGTGGGACATCTAGACCAGGCCAGGGTGGGCGAAGGCTTCCTTCCCCATGTTGGTACACTGCTTGCATAGCTTGTCCTTGATGAAATGTTGGTTTGTAATTAAATCAGCCGGGAATCAGAGCTACAAGACAATGCAGCATTCATCAAGTTTGAGTTCTATAAATGGAACTCTAACTAACATGACACAATGTTGCAGTACATTTTCCTGCCGTGGAGCGATAAGAGAAACGATGTCCACTAGTCTGTGTTCTGAGGAGCGATAAGAGAAACGATGTCCACTAGTCTGTGTTCTGAGGAGCGATAAGAGAAACGATGTCCACTAGTCTGTGTTCTGAGGAGCGATAAGAGAAACGATGTCCACTAGTCCGTGTTCTGAGGAGCGATAAGAGAAACGATGTCCACTAGTCTGTGTTCTGAGGAGCGATAAGAGAAACGATGTCCACTAGTCTGTGTTCTGAGGAGCGATAAGAGAAACGACGTCCACTAGTCTGTGTTCTGAGGAGCGATAAGAGAAACGATGTCCACTAGTCCGTGTTCTGAGGAGCGATAAGAGAAACGATGTCCACTAGTCCGTGTTCTGAGGAGCGATAAGATAAACGATGTCCACTAGTCCGTGTTCTGAGGAGCGATAAGAGAAACGATGTCCACTAGTCCGTGTTCTGAGGAGCGATAAGAGAAACGATGTCCACTAGTCCGTGTTCTGAGGAGCGATAAGAGAAACGATGTCCACTAGTCTGTGTTCTGAGGAGCGATAAGAGAAACGATGTCCACTAGTCTGTGTTCTGAGGAGCGATAAGAGAAACGATGTCCACTAGTCTGTGTTCTGAGGAGCGATAAGAGAAACGATGTCCACTAGTCTGTGTTCTGAGGAGCGATAAGAGAAACGATGTCCACTAGTCTGTGTTCTGAGGAGCGATAAGAGAAACGATGTCCACTAGTCTGTGTTCTGAGGAGCGATAAGAGAAACGATGTCCACTAGTCTGTGTTCTGAGGAGCGATAAGAGAAACGATGTCCACTAGTCCGTGTTCTGAGGAGCGATAAGAGAAACGATGTCCACTAGTCTGTGTTCTGAGGAGCGATAAGAGAAACGATGTCCACTAGTCCGTGTTCTGAGGAGCGATAAGATAAACGATGTCCACTAGTCTGTGTTCTGAGGAGCGATAAGAGAAACGATGTCCACTAGTCTGTGTTCTGAGGAGCGATAATAGAAACGACGTCCACTATTCTGTGTTCTGAGGAGCGATAAGAGAAACGACGTCCACTAGTCTGTGTTCTGAGGAGCGATAAGAGAAACGATGTCCACTAGTCTGTGTTCTGAGGAGCGATAAGAGAAACGACGTCCACTAGTCTGTGTTCTGAGGAGCGATAAGAGAAACGACGTCCACTAGTCTGTGTTCTGAGGAGCGATAAGAGAAACGACGTCCACTAGTCTGTGTTCTGAGGAGCGATAAGAGAAACGATGTCCACTAGTCTGTGTTCTGAGGAGCGATAAGAGAAACGATGTCCACTAGTCCGTGTTCTGAGGAGCGATAAGAGAAACGATGTCCACTAGTCTGTGTTCTGAGGAGCGATAAGAGAAACGATGTCCACTAGTCTGTGTTCTGAAGAGCGATAAGAGAAACGATGTCCACTAGTCTGTGTTCTGAGGAGCGATAAGAGAAACGATGTCCACTAGTCTGTGTTCTGAGGAGCGATAAGAGAAACGACGTCCACTAGTCTGTGTTCTGAGGAGCGATAAGAGAAACGATGTCCACTAGTCCGTGTTCTGAGGAGCGATAAGAGAAACGATGTCCACTAGTCTGTGTTCTGAGGAGCGATAAGAGAAACGATGTCCACTAGTCCGTGTTCTGAGGAGCGATAAGATAAACGATGTCCACTAGTCTGTGTTCTGAGGAGCGATAAGAGAAACGATGTCCACTAGTCCGTGTTCTGAGGAGCGATAAGAGAAACGACGTCCACTAGTCTGTGTTCTGAGGAGCGATAAGAGAAACGATGTCCACTAGTCTGTGTTCTGAGGAGCGATAAGAGAAACGATGTCCACTAGTCCGTGTTCTGAGGAGCGATAAGAGAAACGACGTCCACTAGTCTGTGTTCTGAGGAGCGATAAGAGAAACGATGTCCACTAGTCTGTGTTCTGAGGAGCGATAAGAGAAACGATGTCCACTAGTCCGTGTTCTGAGGAGCGATAAGAGAAACGACAGGACAGTGTTAATTCCCCTGGGCTCTTCCTTCATGTTCATTAGGCACCAAAGGAAATAAAATAGGGAGTGACTACCTGGATTTGTACAAAAAGAAACCCACATTTTTGTTTTCGTTTGCATTCCCTATTGAACATGGCCCAGTGGTTGTGATTGCACACCTTACCCAACATCCCCAGGCTGCCTGACACGCACATGACTGGTGCTGCCTTCACGCAGAAGGCACAAAACATGACACTAAAACACCTAACTAAACAATTGTAGCCGATGTGGAATCTCTAGCGGTGCGGGGGTTTGAAGTGTTGGTATACAGAACGGCCCAGGTTTGGCAGGACCTACTCTATTAGACAAACACAGAACTACAGTCGAAGTTCAGGTCTCAGGACTCCTTACCTCTTCCTGTGAGGCGTAGTGTGATTCCTCTGGGGCAACAGACCAGTAGCAGTAGTCAAAACCAAACTCCAGCACCTTCTCCCTGGATTCCCCAGGGCCGTCCTGACGTCCATCCAGCTGTGGAGAGAAAGACAGAGAGAGGAGAGATGGACAGACAGTTAGACAAGGGCACAGACAGACAGACATACAGACAGGGACTTGGGAGTTTAAAACTCCAGAAGTACACATTATACTTTGTCCATTACTGTAGGTTTCTACTAGAGACAAGTACAGACAGTGTGTTACAACAGGTTACTACTAGAGACAAGTACAGACAGTGTGTTACAACAGGTTACTACTAGAGACAAGTACAGACAGTGTGTTACAACAGGTTACTACTAGAGACAAGTACAGACAGTGTGTTACAATAGGTTACTACTAGAGACAAGTACAGACAGTGTGTTACAATAGGTTACTACTAGAGACAAGTACAGACAGTGTGTTACAATAGGTTACTACTAGAGACAAGTACAGACAGTGTGTTACAATAGGTTACTACTAGAGACAAGTACAGACAGTGTGTTACAATAGGTTACTACTAGAGACAAGTACAGACAGTGTGTTACAACAGGTTACTACTAGAGACAAGTACAGACAGTGTGTTACAATAGGTTACTACTAGAGACAAGTACAGACAGTGTGTTACAATAGGTTACTACTAGAGACAAGTACAGACAGTGTGTTACAACAGGTTACTATTGTACTATTATAGACAACCACTAGGTTCAGCACTTTATCAGCTATCAGGACTGCCTGCCCTGGTGTTGACTAAGAGCCAAGGAGAGGGAACTGTAGGAGAGCAAGCATCTACATGCCCGTGCAGATCTGACAACATTAGTTTACAGCCACTGAGCATCATTTCACAAACAGACCTTTGCTTTCATATTGTGCAAGAGACCTATTCCTTACTAACAGTGGACTTCCTATGTATTTTCAGCATGACTAAGGTCTACCCTGTACCTTAACCTGGAGATATAATTTTGTTCATGTATGTACACAGCTGAAGTACATCCTTCAATCTTTCCAAATACAATCTCAGTTTAAAGGGATCAGATAGAGCAGGGCAATCGCTAATCTTAATCACATAATGAGTAGTTATTTGAGATGCAAGATTGTAGGTCATGTGATTCTGCACAGTCTGACTGTAATCTAGTCAATCTTATTAAACACATACTTTTTCTAACAGCAGCGTTAGGCCACACTAAGGTATCCATTCCTCACAGCCGATGGACAGCAGTTACCCCCTGCTTCCTCACAGCCGATGGACAGCAGTTAACCCCTGCTTCCTCACAACCAATGGACAGCAGTTAACCCCTGCTTCCTCACAACCAATGGACAGCAGTTACCCCCTGCTTCCTCACAACCAATGGACAGCAGTTAACCCCTGCTTCCTCACAACCAATGGACAGCAGTTACCCCCTGCTTCCTCACAACCGATGGACAGCAATTAACCCCTGCTTCCTCACAGCCGATGGACAGCATTTAACCCCTGCTTCCTCACAACCAATGGACAGCAGTTACCCCCTGCTTCCTCACAGCCGATGGACAGCAGTTAACCCCTGCTTCCTCACAGCCAATGGACCGCAGTTAACCCCTGATTCCTCACAGCCAATGGACTGCAGTTAACCCTTGCTAATCCAAACTGTCCGACTTTCCTAAAATAATTATTCCCATGGAACCCTGCTCCAGGCATCGATGGCCACCGAGTTCTGATCCTGCTCTCTACAGTCGTAGCCAAAAGTTTTGAGAATGACACAAATATAAATTTTCACAACGTCTGCTGCCTTAGTTTGTATGATAGCAATTTGCATATACTCCAGAATGTTATGAAGAGTGACCAGATGAATTGCAATTAATTGCAAAGTCCCTCTTTGCCATGCAAATGAACTGAATCCCCCAAAAACATTTTCACTGCATTTCAGCCCTGCCACAAAAGGACCAGATGACATCATGTCAGTGATTCTCTCGTTAACACAGGTGTGAATGTTGATGAGGACAAGGCTGGAGATCACTCTGTCATGCTGATTGAGTTCGAATAACAGACTGGAAGCTTCAAAAGGAGGGTGGTGCTTGGAATCATTGTTCTTCCTCTGTCAATCATGGTTACCTGCAAGGAAACACGTGCCGTCATCATTACTTTGCACAAAAAGGGCTTCACAGGCAAGTAAGATTTCAGTAAGATAAGATTTCTCCTAATCAACCATTTATCGGATCATCAAGAACTTCAAGGAAAGTGGTTCAATTGTTGTGAAGAAGGCTTCAGGGCGCCCAAGAAAGTCCAGCAAGCGCCAGGACCATCTCCTAAAGTTGATTCAGCTGCGGGATTGGGGCACCACCAGTACAGCGCTTGCTCAGGAATGGCAGCAGGCAGGTGTGAGTGCATCTGCACGGACAGTGAGGCGAAGACTTTTGGAGGATGGCCTGGTGTCAAGAAGGGCAGCAAAGAAGCCACTTTTCTCCAGGAAAACATCAGGGACAGACTGATATTCTGCAAAAGGTACAGGGATTGGACTGCTGAGGACTGGGGTAAAGTCATTTTCTCTGATGAATCCCCCTTCCGATTGTTTGGAGCATCCAGAAAAAAGCTTGTCCAGAGAAGACAAGGTGAGCGCTACCATCAGTCCTGTGTCATGCCAACAGTAAAGCATCCTGAGACCATTCATGTGTGGGGTTGCTTCTCAGCCAAGGGAGTGGGCTCACTCACAATTTTGCCTAAGAACACAGCCATGAATAAAGAATGGTACCAACACATCCTCTGAGAGCAACTTCTCCCAACCATCCAGGAACAGTTTGGTGACGAACAATGGCTTTTCCAGCATGATGGAGCACCTTGCCATAAGGCAAAAGTGATAACTAAGTGGCTCAGGGAACAAAACATCGATATTTTGGATCCATGGCCAGGAAACTCTCCAGACCTTAATCCCATTGAGAACTTGTGGTCAATCCTCAAGAGGTGGGTGGACAAACAAAAACCCACAAATTCTGACAAACTCCAAGCATTGATTATGCAAGAATGGGCTGCCATCAGTCAGGATGTGGCCCAGAAGTTAATTGACAGCATGCCAGGGTGGATTGCAGAGTTCTTGAAAAAGAAGGGTCAACACTGCAAATATTGACTCTTTGCATCAACTTCATGTAATTGTTAATAAAAGCCTGTGACACTTATGAAATGCTTGTAATTATACTTCAGCATTCCATAGTAACATCTGTCAAAAATATCTAAAGACACAGCAAACTTTGTGGAAATTAATATTTGTGTAATTCTCAAAACGTTTGGCTACGACTGTATAGGACACCATATGTGGCTCGTCTTCGCTACATTGTTTCTAAAAGCACGTCCTCTCCCTTTCTTCTAACCTGTAACGCCCTGGCCATAGAGAGGGGTTTTTTGTTCTTTATTTTGGTTAGGCCAGGGTGTTACATTGGGTGGGCGTTCTATGTTCCTTTTTCTATGTTTTTGTATTTCTTTGTTTTGGGCCATGTGTGGCTCCCAATCAGGCACAGCTGAAGCTCGTTGTTGCTGATTGGGAGTCACACATAAGGAGCATGTTTTTCCTTTGGGTTTTGTGGGTAATTGTTTCTGTCTAGTGTTTCTGTCTAGTGTTTTCTGTCTTGTGTAGAGTTAATCCTGACAGGACTGTTTTGCTGTCGTCTTTTGTTTATTTTTGTAGTGTTCTCTTTTCATTAAAACTCTGAAGATGAACACATCCTCCGCTGCACCTTGGTCTCTCTCTCACGACAGCCCTTACATAACCTCAGCCTTAAACATCTCCAGCCCTGAGCAACAGTTGAAAGCTTAACAAATAGAGTGAAAAAATCTAAGTCACTGAGAGAAAAATAATAAAATGGGTTCCTGTTTATTACTGCAGTGTATTGTGGGCCGGTGTGTCTGTGGTTAAGTCGACACCGAGCTGTCTTGTCACGCACGCTTAGAAAAAAAGGTGCTATGTAGAACCATACAAGAACCATTTGAAGAACCATTTTTGGTTCCAGGTAGAACTCTTTTGGTTCCAGGAAGAACAATTTTGTGTTCTATGTAGAACGGACAGCAGTTAACTCCTGAACCCAAAATAGTTCTACCTGGAACCAAAAAGGGTTCTACCTGGAACTCAAAATTGTTCTACCTGGAACCAAAAAGGGTTCTACCTGGAACTCAAAATTGTTCTACCTGGAACCAAAAGGGGTTCTTCAAATGGTTCCTGTATGGTTCTAGATAGCAAGGGTGCAGACACTCAGTCAGACATCTTACAGAGCATGTTTTTAACCAAGTTTTTTCTCTGAACTTTATGGGACTTTAGAGTTCACACAACTTGTCATGGGCCATGTGTGTGTGTTGTTGGAATGTGTGTTGTTGGAATGTGTGTCTGTGTTGTTGGAATGTATGTTGTTGGAATGTGTGTGTGTTGTTGGAATGTGTGTTGTTGGAATGTGTGTGTGTTGTTGGAGTGTGTGTGTGTGTTAGAATGTGTGTGTGTTGTTAGAATGTGTGTGTGTTCTTGGAATGTGTGTGTGTCTAAGCAGTGGTGTCAGTGTGTCACGAAGGTCCCTCCCTCTAGTATAGTGTCTCAGAGTTTGTGTGAGGCTCTGCACACTCATAATAAACAACAGAGGAATCAGACAGGAAGTGGCCAGTAAAAGACACCCTCTAGATGCCCCCTTCTACTCCCTCCTCACAGAGACCTGCTGCCCCCCACCTGTCCTTAACACGTATAACACGTATAACACCTGACGAGGTGATGACAATAGCACCTGTACAGTTAAACGTATATCTGTGTAATAATATACTCACCTTGGTATTCTTTATCCTCACCAACTTGTCCTCTACCTGGACAGCTATCCTCCCTCCAGCCATGCTTTCCCTGTGAAAGAGAGGAGACATTGTTGTACTTTAGTTTAACACAAAAGCATTCATTTTGTCCCATGTGGCTCAGTTGGTAGAGCATGGCCCTTGCAACGGCAAGGTTATGGGTTTGATTCCCATGGGGGACCAGTACAAAAAAAAAAAAAAATGTATGCTCTGGGACGAACTCAGTATACTCTAAAATGACTAAAACCAAATCGAAACTGCAGAAATTATAATGGACCTACATTCATTGAGTTTCTTCACTGTGTCCAGCTCACTAATAATCAATAAAGCTAGACAGTCAGGGAGCAATGAAAATTCCTGTTAGGTATGCGTAACTGGCTATAAGGGAGTCAGGCGCAGGAGAGCAGGATTTGGGTAGCAAACGGAGCCTTTTATTTAGGCGAACAAAACACACGGAACAAAGAACAGTAAACACAATACGGGTTGACATAACCCAGCGCAACCAGTCTAACGTGCGCATACACGAAACAATAAACAATTTCACACACAGACATGGGGGGTACAGAGGGTTAAATACACAACAAGTAATGAGGGAAATGTAAACCAGGTGTGTGGGAAAACAAGACAAAACAAATGGAAAATGAAAAGTGGATCGGCGATGGCTAAAAGACCGGTGACGTCGACCGCCGAACGCCGCCTGAACAAGGAGAGGAACCAACTTCGGCGGAAGTCGTGACAATTCCAAAAACGATAGATAGCAAATTTTAACAGCGAAGAAATATAACCAATTTTAAGTGCAGCAGTCAGACCTCGTTGAAGACCCAATGCGGCCCACGGGCAAAATGAATTTGACACCCCCGCCTTAAACCATGTCGGTCTTTTATCAGTGCTGATTTAGCCAAATGTCACCCAGCTAGACAAATAGAATACAACCTTTTGAGACCTATCATTATTAGATTCATGGCTGTTAGAGAGACCTATCATTATTAGATTCATGGCTGTTACAGAGACCTATCATTATTAGATTCATGGCTGTTACAGAGACCTATCATTATTAGATTCATGGCTGTTACAGAGACCTATCATTATTAGATTCATGGCTGTTACAGAGACCTATCATTATTAGATTCATGGCTGTTACAGAGACCTATCATTATTAGATTCATGGCTGTTACAGAGACCTATCATTATTAGATTCATGGCTGTTAGAGAGACCTATCATTATTAGATTCATGGCTGTTACAGAGACCTATCATTATTAGATTCATGGCTGTTACAGAGACCTATCATTATTAGATTCATGGCTGTTACAGAGACCTATCATTATTAGATTCATGGCTGTTAGAGAGACCTATCATTATTAGATTCATGGCTGTTACAGAGACCTATCATTATTAGATTCATGGCTGTTACAGAGACCTATCATTATTAGATTAATGGCTGTTACAGAGACCTATCATTATTAGATTCATGGCTGTTACAGAGACCTATCATTATTAGATTCATGGCTGTTACAGAGACCTATCATTATTAGATTCATGGCTGTTACAGAGACCTATCATTATTAGATTCATGGCTGTTACAGAGACCTATCATTATTAGATTCATGGCTGTTACAGAGACCTATCATTATTAGATTCATGGCTGTTACAGAGAGTAGAGCTGAATGAATTTTAAACTCCTTGAGCGATAATGGGGGATTGCTGCAGTAGTACTAATAACTTCTCTGTCCTTGGTCTTAGTGTGTGTGTGTGTGTGTGTGTGTGTGTGTGTGTGTGTGTGTGTGTGTGTGTGTGTGTGTGTGTGTGTGTGTGTGTGTGTGTGTGTGTGTGCGCATGTGTCCCTGCGTTTGTCTGTTTGTACGTGAGGTAGATATCAGACCAGGGGCTATGTTGTAAGTTGTAATAAGCACATGCTCCATCACGTGGGAATAATTTTGCCAACCCAGGCATCGGCCCAAAGGCCCAACGGCCCAACCCTAAACCACAACAACCTCAGAGAGACGCCTTTTAACGGGAGCTCAACCAGCATGAGAGGAAGAAGGAGGAAGGAGATGGAAAATAAAACGAGACCTCTACTGTTTTGAAGCAAACTGAAATACAAATAGGCCTATTTCTGTAATGGTTTAACACAGCGTAGAACATGTAATAGCTAGTGCTGTCCGCTCTCTTTCAGTCTCTCTCTCCAGCTCTCTGCTCTCTCTCCCTCTCTCCCCTTCCCTCTAACTCTCCCTCTCTCCCCTTCCCTCTCTCTCTCCTGCTCTCTCTCTCCCCCTCTCCCCTTCCCTCTCTCTCTCCCTCTCCCTTCCCTCTCTCTAACTCTGCCTCTCTCCCCTTCCCTCTCTCTCTCCCTCTCCCTTCCCTCTCTCTAACTCTGCCTCTCTCCCCTTCCCTCTCTCTCTCTCCCTCTCTCCCCTTCCGTCTCTCTCTCCCTCTCCCTCTCTCAATTCAATTCAATTCAATTCAATTTGCTTTATTGGCATGACTTAACAATGTACATATTGCCAAAGCTTATTTTGGATATTTACAATATGAAAAAAATTTGAATCAAAATTGTCAACGGGACAACAGTAACAACAATAACCAAGGGTCAAAATAACCATGCAATGAACAATAACAATAAGCATACAGTAGAGGACATGTGCAGGTTGATTGGTCGGTCAGACACTGTCCCTCATCTTATGGCAGGCAGCAATGTAGAGCGCTGCCAACCCACAGCTCTCTGCGTCCTCCCCCAACAGGACGGGGAGCCTACTCTCATCAAACCTTGAATAAGGGTTTCAAATTTGGGGAAATGACACTCTAAATGTTTTATATTTTTCACATGTTGTCAGGAAATGCAGCTCTGTCTCAGGTTCTGCTGTTGTGCAGTGGTTGCACAGCCTTTCCTCTACAGGGAGCCAGGTTTTCCTGTGTCTACCCTTCTCAATAGCAAGGCTGTGCTCACTGAGCCTGTACTTTCTCTCTCTCTCTCTCTCTCCCCTTCCCTCTCTCTCTCCCTTTCTCTCCCTCTCTCCCCTTCCCTCTCTCTCTAACTCTCCCTCTCTCCCCTTCCCTCTCTCTCTCCCTCTCTCTCTAACTCTCCCTCCCAATCAATCTCCCTCTCTCCCTTCCCTCTCTCTCTAACTCTCAGAAGGCTTTACAACATACTGTAGCCGGCTTTCAGTAGACAAAGGATAGATGACGTAGTGGCCCGGTTGGTCCTTTGAGAAACGTGACAGCTTGGGTCTTTCTGTTATCTCGGTGTCAGTGTAAAGCCGGAATGATGGCATGACACAAAACACTGAACCATTAACATATGAACACACATACTGTACAACACCCTACACACACACACACACACACCAACAGCAACTCAAAAAGACAAGTAGGAAGCATGTATTTGCATGACAGTGAATGTTAGCAATAAAGTCCCCTCTTGTGATGCAAAGCGCAAGGAAATGATTTATAACAACCAATTATGTTCAGGCACATCGAAGAACATGCCTTACAGCTAGACCTATTTTACAATAGCATATAGCTAGACCTATATTACTATACCATATAGCTAGACTTTATTACTATACCATATAGCTAGACTTTATTACTATACCAATACTATACCATATAGCTAGACCTATAATACTATACTATATAGCTAGACCAATATACCATATAGCTAGACTTTATTACTATACCATATGGCTAGACCTATAATACTATACTATATAGCTAGACCAATATGACTATACCATATAGCTAGACCTATATTACTGTACAGCTAGACCTATATTACTATACCGTATAGCTAGATCTATATGACTATACTATATACATTTTTTACATTTTAGTCATTTAGCAGACACTCTTATCCAGAGCGACTTACAGTAGTGAATGCATTACAATTTCATTCATTTTTATTTTTTTTCCTGTGCTGGCTCCCCGTGGGAATCGAACCCACAACCCTGGTGTTGCAAACACCATGCTCTACCAACTGAGCTACAGGGGAAGGCTAGAGCTATATTACTATACTATATAGCTAGACCTACATTACTATACCATATAGCTAGCCCTATACTATACAACTATACCTATATTACAATACTTTATAGCTAGATCTATATGACTATACTATATAGCTAGAGCTATATTACTACACCATATAGCTAGACCTATATTACTATACCGTATAGCTAGATCTATATGACTATACTATATAGCTAGAGCTATATTACTATACTATATAGCTAGACCTATATGTTATTACTATACCATATAGCTAGACCTATATTACTATACTATATAGCTAGACTTTATTACTATACCATATAGCTAGACCTATATTACTATACTATATAGCTAGACTTTATTACTATACCATACATATTACTATACAATATAGCTAGACCTATATTACTATACCAAATAGCTAGACCTATATTACTATTCTGTATAGCTTGACCTATATTACTATACCATATAGCTAGACCTATATTACTATACCATATAGCTAGACCTATATTACTATACCATATAGCTAGACCTATATTACTATACCATATAGCTAGACCTATATTACTATACCATATAGCTAGACCTATAATACTATACCATATAGCTAGACCTATATTACTATACCATATAGCTAGACCTATATTACTATACCATATAGCTAGACCTATATTACTATACTATATAGCTAGACCTATATTACTATACCATATAGCTAGACATATATTACTATACTGTACAGCTAGACTCTATTACTATACAATATAGCTAGACCTATATTACTATACCATATAGCTAGACCTATATTACTATACTATATAGCTAGACCTATATTACTATACCATATAGCTAGACCTATATTACTATACCATATAGCTAGACCTATATTACTATACTATATAGCTAGACCTATATTACTATACAATATAGCTAGACCTATATTACTATTCTGTATAGCTTGACCTATATTACTATACCATATAGCTAGACCTATATTACTATTCTGTATAGCTTGACCTATATTACTATACCATATAGCTAGACTTTATTACTATACCATACATATTACTATACCATATAGCTAGACCTATTTTACTACACCGTATAGCTAGACCTATATTACTATACCATATAGCTAGACCTATAATACTATACCATATAGCTAGACCTATATTACTATACCATACATATTACTATACCATATAGCTAGACCTATATTACTATACCATATAGCTAGACCTATAATACTATACCATATAGCTAGACCTATATTACTATACCATACATATTACTATACCATATAGCTAGACCTATATTACTATACCATATAGCTAGACCTACAATACTATACCATATAGCTAGACCTATTTTACTATACCATATAGCTAGACCTATATTACTATACCGTATAGCTAGACCTATATTACTATACCATATATATTACTATACCATATAGCTAGACCTATATTACTATACCATACATATTACTATACCATATATATTACTATACCATATAGCTAGACCTATATTACTATACCATATAGCTAGACCTATATTGCTATACCATGTAGCTAGACCTATATTACTATACCATATATATTACTATACCATATAGCTAGACCTATATTACTATACCATATATATTACTATACCATATAGCTAGACCTATATTACTATACCATATATATTACTATACCATATAGCTAGACCTATATTACTATACCATATATTACTATACCATATAGCTAGACCTATATTACTATACCATATAGCTAGACCTATATTGCTATACCATGTAGCTAGACCTATATTACTATACCATATATATTACTATACCATATAGCTAGACCTATATTACTATACCATATAGCTAGACCTACATTACTCTACCATATAGCTAGACCTATAATACTATACCATATAGCTTGACCTATATTACTATACCATATAGCTAGACCTATATTACTATTCTGTATAGCTTGACCTATATTACTATACCATATAGCTAGACTTTATTACTACACCATACATATTACTATACCATATAGCTAGACCTATTTTACTACACCGTATAGCTAGACCTATATTACTATACCATATAGCTAGACCTATAATACTATACCATATAGCTAGACCTATATTACTATACCATACATATTACTATACCATATAGCTAGACCTATATTACTATACCATATAGCTAGACCTATAATACTATACCATATAGCTAGACCTATTTTACTATACCATATAGCTAGACCTATATTACTATACCGTATAGCTAGACCTATATTACATTACCATATATATTACTATACCATATAGCTAGACCTATATTACTATACCATACATATTACTATACCATATATATTACTATACCATATAGCTAGACCTATATTACTATACCATATAGCTAGACCTATATTGCTATACCATGTAGCTAGACCTATATTACTATACCATATATATTACTATACCATATAGCTAGACCTATATTACTATACCATATATATTACTATACCATATAGCTAGACCTATATTACTATACCATATATTACTATACCATATAGCTAGACCTATATTACTATACCATATAGCTAGACCTATATTGCTATACCA
This sequence comes from Salmo trutta, assembly GCF_901001165.1. Taxonomy (NCBI): domain Eukaryota; kingdom Metazoa; phylum Chordata; class Actinopteri; order Salmoniformes; family Salmonidae; genus Salmo; species Salmo trutta. Next base: position 12,432,086 of record NC_042981.1, on the reverse strand, counting down.
TGTAGCTAGACCTATATTACTATACCATATATATTACTATACCATATAGCTAGACCTATATTACTATACCATATAGCTAGACCTACATTACTCTACCATATAGCTAGACCTATAATACTATACCATATAGCTAGACCTATATATTACTATACCATATAGCTAGACCTATATTACTATACCATATAGCTAGACCTACATTACTCTACCATATAGCTAGACCTATATTACTATACCATATAGCTAGACCTATATATTACTATACCATATAGCTAGACCTATATTACTATACAATATAGCTAGACCTATATTACTATACCATATAGCTAGACCTATAATACTATACCATATAGCTAGACCTATATTACTGTACCATATAGCTAGACCTATATTACTATACCATATAGCTAGACCTATAATACTATACCATATAGCTAGACCTATATTACTGTACCATATAGCTAGACCTATATTACTATACCATATTGCTAGACCTATAATACTATACCATATAGCTAGACCTATATTACTATACCATATAGCTAGACCTATATTACTATACCATATAGCTAGACCTATATTACTATACCATATAGCTAGACCTACATTACTCTACCATATAGCTAGACCTATAATACTATACCATATAGCTAGACCTATAATACTATACCATATAGCTAGACCTATAATACTATACCATATAGCTAGACCTATATTACTGTACCATATAGCTAGACCTATATTACTATACCATATAGCTAGACCTATAATACTATACCATATAGCTAGACCTATATTACTGTACCATATAGCTAGACCTATATTACTATACCATATAGCTAGACCTATATTACTATACCATATAGCTAGACCTATATTACTATACCATATAGCTAGACCTATAATACTATACCATATAGCTAGACCTATATTACTATACCATATAGCTAGACCTATATTACTATACCATATAGCTAGACCTATAATACTATACCATATAGCTAGACCTATAATACTATACCATATAGCTAGACCTATATTACTATACCATATAGCTAGACCTATATTACTATACCATATAGCTAGACCTATATTACTATACCATATAGCTAGACCTATATTACTATACCGTATAGCTAGATTTACCAACCTTGCGTTGATAGGGCGAACTCGAATCGCGACTTTCACGTTTGCCATAGTTCCTTACTTGGTAAAGGTAATTCGTCAGGATTTAAAACCTCCACAGTTAAAACATTCACCCGATGAAACGGGGAAATATGTCTTAATCGCCGGCCATTCAAGCCATTTCTCCCGGTAAAGAGCCCGCTTCTTCTCGACGCTCAACGGACCGTTGGACAACACTGAACAAAACTGCCTGCTGGACTGGGGTCACTACAAATAGACCTGAGTGAGGCGGAGCAGAGGATGCTTGCCTTGCCATTAGAATACATGTTGGGGCATCTGAGTTTTCGTAAATGGTTGCAATCGCTCATGAAAATGTGTTCATGCCATAGTTCATGCAAATACAGTTGGCCTACAGAGACATACAGTTTGACAAATATGACAATGAAAAATATAGTCCCCTGCCCCCAAATAGTCTTCATTAAACGGCATAGGCCAACTCAGAACACTTTCCATGTTTTTGCTCTAAATAATATATATTTATTGTATTTCAATAGGTGACATGCAGCATAAAAAAATTAAAGTTGAAAAGCAGCAGACAATCATAATACTTGAAGTCCAACATGAACAAAACGTTTTATCACAAATGCACAGAAAGCATCCATGAAAGCAATCCCCAGTTAAGGTCAAAGGCATTGTACTCTCACACAGTGAAACATGGACAGTATAGCAGGAGGGAAAGAATTTAAGATATGACACTATTACCTGTTTGAGTTTTGTGAACATAAATGGATTCCTCCACCCAATCCCAAATCAACAACACCAAAAGGTAGAATTTGGGATTTTGGCTTATTTTTTCAGAGGATTTGGTTTTCTTTGTGTTTTTTCTGTTGATTTTTTATTAGTGTTGGCCCATCAAGTATGTCATTATCCCTTTATTGATAATGCACCCCTCACCTTCAATCAGAATGCAAAGTCAACCTCCATGGTAAACCCTGGTTTGTGGCACCACCGGTCCTGATCAGGAGGACTTTCTGGTTCCCTATGCAACTCTAGACAGGACAATAAGGGCTGTGCCAGCCAGCCACATTGTAGGGACATAACGTTTCCTGTCTCAGGAATCTGGAATCCCAACAGGGTCTGGTCAGAGTACATTAGTTCAGCTACACCTGTTACTGTCAGCCTTTCACTCAAAAGACAGGCATTGTTGGCCAACAGAAACACTTTTTGTCCGTTGCCTGTCTGTGCGGTCAGTTGGCTCCCCCTACGGGTTGCAGTGATACCTGCAGGATGTCCATGTGGCTGTAGAACTCAGGCATTGATAAAGAATAGGAGGAGGAGGTGTGGGTTGAAGAAGACTGTAACAGAGGCATAGAGGGGGAGTGGGGATAGACTCCTGCTGAATCTTCTCAATGAACTCTGTTAGCCAGGGTAACTGTGACCACTTTCTCCTCTGCCAGAATCTCCCTCTCTACCAGCTGTCTGATCAGGAACAGGAAGTTGTTCTACTGCAAAGAAGCACATGACAAAGAACATGGATGGATCTGATCTGGGGGAAACCACTGGTAATAGTTATATTGGTATGGTAATATACTGGTAATACCCTGGTAATGCTGTTATATTGTTATGTTAAAATACTGGTAATGCTGTTATATTGTTATGTTAAAATACTGGTAATACTGTTATATTGGTATGGTAATATACTGGTAATACCCTGGTAATAGTTATATTGTTATGGTAAAATACTGGTAATAACATTATATTGTTATGGTAATATACTGGTTATACTGATTTATTGTTATGGTAATATACTTGTAATATCCTGGTAATAATGTTATATTGGTATGGTAATATACTGGTTATACTGATATATTGTTATGGTAATATACTGGTAATACCCTGGTAATAGTTGTATTGTTATGGTAAAATACTGGTAATACTGTTATATTGGAATGGTAAAATACTGGTAATAGTTGTATTGGTATGGTAATATCCTGGTAATAATGTTATATTGGTATGATAATATACTGGTAATACCATTATATACTGATATATTGTTATGGTAATATACTTGTAATATCCTGGTAATAGTTGTATTGTTATGGTAATATACTGGTAATAATTGTATTGTTATGGTAATATACAGGTAATATCCTGGTAATAATGATATAGTGGTATGATAATATACTGGTAATAGTTGTATTGTTATGGTAATATACTGGTAATAGTTATATTGTTATGGTAATATACAGGTAATATCTTGGTAATAATGTTATATTGGTATGGTAATATACTGGTAATAGTTGTATTGTTATGGTAATATACAGGTAATATCCTAGTAATAATGTTATATTGGTATGGTAATATACTGGTAATAGTTGTATTGTTATGGTAATATACTGGTAATAGTTATATTGTTATGGTAATACTGGTAACATACTGCTTGTATACTGGTAGAATATTAAGCCACGGACATGTTCAAAAGGTAAAGGAGGCTTACTTCCGAGCCACTGGCCCTGAGGACAGCAGTGAATGTGATCTCAATGAAGAACAAGGGGAGGGGTTCTGAAGAGCAACAGTCTCCTCCCCACAAGACCACCAGCTGATCCAGCAGGGCTTGGATTGTCACTGGGGGCTGTACCGGACGCGAACCAGGAGGCTCTGGACTCCTGCACTCCTCCTGGGACCACACCACAGGCAGATCCCCTGACATCACCCCCCACACCCAACCACCATAATAACCATCATCACCATAATAACCATCATCACCATAATAACCATCATCATCACCACCATAATAACCATCATCATCACCACCACCACAAAAACCATCATCACCATAATAACCATCGTCACCATAATAACCACCATCATCACCACCATAATAACCATCATCACCACCATAATAACCATCATCACCACCACCACAAAAACCATCATCACCATAATAACCATCATCACCATAATAACCACCATCATCACCACCATAATAACCATCACCACCATAATAACCATCATCACCATAATAACCATCATCATTACCAACATAATAACTATCATCATCACCACCATAATAACCACCATCCCCATAATAACCATCATCCCCATAATAACCATCATCATCACCACCATAATAACCATCATCACCATAATAACCATCATCACCATAATAACCATCATCACCATAATAACCATCATCATCACCACCATAATAACCATCATCACCATAATAACATCATCATTACCACCATAATAACTATCATCACCATAATAACCATCATCACCATAATAACCATCATCATCATAATAACCATCGTCACCACCACCACCATAATAACCATCATCACCATAATAACCATCACCACCATAATAACCATCATCACCATAATAACCATCATCCCCATAATAACCATCATCCCCATAATAACTATCATCATCACCCCCATTATAACCATCATCACCACCACCATAACAACCATCACCACCATAATAACCAACATCACCATAATAACCATCATCACCACCACCATAACAACCATCACCACCATAATAACCACCATCACCACCATAATAACCAACATCCCCATAATAACCATCATCACCACCACCATAACAACCATCACCACCATAATAACCAACATCACCATAATAACCATCATCACCACCACCATAATAACCATCATCACCATAATAACCATCATCACCATAATAACCATCATCATCGCCACCATAATAACCATCAGCACCATAATAACCATCATCACCATAATAACCATCATCACCATAATAACCATCCTCACCATAATAACCACCATCACCACCATAATAACCATCATCACCATAATAACCACCATCACCACCATAATAACCATCACCACCATAATAACCATCATCATCACCACCATAATAACCATCATCACCATAATAACCATCACCACCATAATAACCATCATCACCATAATAACCATCATCACCATGATAACCATCATCACCATAATAACCATCATCACCATAATAACCATCATCATCACCACCATAATAACCATCATCACCATAATAACCATCATCACCATAATAACCATCATCACCACCATAATAACCACCATCACCACCTTAATAACCATCATCATCATCCCCATAATAACCATCATCACCATAATAACCATCATCACCATAATAACCACCATCACCACCATAATAACCATCACCACCATAATAACCATCATCACCATAATAACCACCATCACCACCATAATAACCATCACCACCATAATTACCATCATCATCACCACCATAATAACCATCATCACCATAATAACCATCACCACCATAATAACCATCATCACCATAATAACCATCATCACCATAATAACCATCATCACCATAATAACCATCATCACCATAATAACCATCATCACCATAATAACCATCATTACCATCACCATCATAACCATCCTCATCATCACCATAATAACCATCATCACCATCACCATCATAACCATCATCATCATCACCATAATAACCATCATCACCATCACCATCATAACCATCATCACCATAATAACCATCATCACCATGATAACCATCATCATCACCACCATAATAACCATCACCACCATAATAACCATCATCATTACCACCATAATAACCATCATCACCATAATAACCATCATCACCACCACCATAATAACCATCATCACCATAATAACCATCATCCCCATAATAACCATCATCCCCATAATAACCATTATCATCACCACCATAATAACCATCATCACAGCTCCACAGTGAATGGGCTTGGCTCCCAAGTGGGTGGGTCTATGTCCACCCAGGACCACCTTTGGCTGCGCCCCTGCCCAGTCTTGTGAAATCCATAGATTAGGGCATCATCTATTTATTTTAATTGACCAATTTCCTTATATGAAACAATTCATTGAAATTGTTGCATGTTGCGTTTTTGTTCAGTATATATCTTGATATATTTGTATTATTTTTCTAAATACGCGCTGTTGCACAATTAAAAGGTCAATACACTGCATTTCAAACTGTCAGGAATAATGTAATGAATTCAGGGCTTGTAAAATTATACCGAGGTTAAATATAAGCCTTCCACAACCATAAGACCCACTAACAATTTTATCAAAATAGTTTAACGTGCTTTTTTTTGCACTAATCACTGATGTGGCTTTCATGTCTGTTGATGAAAATGCCTTTTTTGTTACAAATGTACCCAGAACCATTAACGATGCACAACCACTAATAATAACCAACTTGTTGTAGCAGGCATTGTAGAACATTAACACAGATCTCATCAACAATCTCTGAAGCACAAGCCCACGTGCTAGTGAGTAGCCAGCTAACTTTGATCTATTTGTTTGCTAACAAGGTAGGACAGTTTAACTGTTATGAACACACCCTCCTGTCCGTCTCCAACTGTTTGAACAACAGCCTGTTCACAATTAAATGAATTTGATATATCGCCCAGCCCTAATAGAAACTATTAAAAGCCATCTATAAAAAGCTGAGACTCTCACGTTTTCCCTATAACACTCACAAGCTACACAAGAGTCGTTAGAAGGTAAGGGGTTATTCTACATAGATAATAGGAAATCCCAGGACATAGTGTCTATAATACTGTAAGGGGTTATTCTACATAGATAATAGGAAATCCCAGGACATAGTGTCTATAATACTGTAAGGGGTTATTCTACATAGATCATAGTAAATCCCAGGACATAGTGTCTATAATACTGTAAGGGGTTATTCTACATAGATAATAGGAAATCCCAGGACATAGTGTCTATAATACTGTAAGGGGTTATTCTACATAGATCATAGTAAATCCCAGGACATAGTGTCTATAATACTGTAAGGGGTTATTCTACATAGATCATAGGAAATCCCAGGACATAGTGTCTATAATACTGTAAGGGGTTATTCTACATAGATCATAGGAAATCCCAGGACATAGTGTCTATAATACTGTAAGGGGTTATTCTACATAGATCATAGGAAATCCCAGGACATAGTGTTTATAATACTGTAAGGGGTTATTCTACATAGATCATAGGAAATCCCAGGACATAGTGTTTATAATACTGTAAGGCGTTATTCTACATAGATCATAGGAAATCCCAGGACATAGTGTCTATAATACTGTAAGGGGTTATTCTACATAGATCATAGGAAATCCCAGGACATAGTGTTTATAATACTGTAAGGCGTTATTCTACATAGATCATAGGAAATCCCAGGACATAGTGTTTATAATACTGTAAGGGGTTATTCTACATAGATCATAGGAAATCCCAGGACATAGTGTTTATAATACTGTAAGGCGTTATTCTACATAGATCATAGGAAATCCCAGGACATAGTGTCTATAATACTGTAAGGCGTTATTCTACATAGATCATAGGAAATCCCAGGACATAGTGTCTATAATACTGTAAGGGGTTATTCTACATAGATCATAGTAAATCCCAGGACATAGTGTCTATAATACTGTAAGGGGTTATTCTACATAGATAATAGGAAATCCCAGGACATAGTGTCTATAATACTGTAAGGACTTATTCTACATAGATAATAGGAAATCCCAGGACATAGTGTCTATAATACTGTAAGGGGTTATTCTACATAGATAATAGGAAATCCCAGGACATAGTGTCTATAATACTGTAAGGGGTTATTCTACATAGATAATAGTAAATCCCAGGACATAGTGTCTATAATACTGTAAGGGGTTATTCTACATAGATAATAGGAAATCCCAGGACATAGTGTCTATAATACTAAACTCCACACAGTTGTCCCTAACAAGTTGGATATTCATTTCCCAGTGAGCAAACAATTTCTTTACTTCTAGCATTCATATAAATAAATTATCAGGTTTTTTGCTTTGGCTGACATTTTTTAAATTGTCATTTTTCAATAGAACTCATCATTGCAACTGTTTATGTCAAATAGTTTTGTGTTCTACTTGTAGCCCTGATTGTCCTGAAAATAACATGGTAAAACACTTCAATGTGAGGCTAAATATAAGGGCTGGACATGCAGATAAATGAACGTCAGATAAATACAAATAAGATTTTTGCTAGGGTCTCAGGACTGATGGGGTTTATTTTAGCAGGTTCTCACATTGATTCAAACTACCTATTTTTCAAGGGAGAACTAGCCAAGAGCGCAGCTGCAGTAAAACATATACAAACACATTATATAGAGCAGCATTATCATAGGATTCAAGTCTTAAACATTCAGTATCATTTGACAATAAAGAAGTTAGGGGGAACTCACTCAAACTGATTCAGCAGCCCCCTGACAGAGAAGTACACACAGCTGTGCATATTTCTGTAGTAACCTCTTTCCAGGACATCTGCATAGATCAAATATAACTCAAAGGGGTCAGCAAAGTCCTATTTCCACCAATAAAACATGATAGAAACTGACCTAAAAGAGATAGAGTATTACACAATACCTACACAAATAAAGCAATCTATCTTACCAAAAGTAGATTTCCAAAAGCACAAAAACATATCTGTGACAATCCCAAGACTAACCCCCCCAATTCTGTCACCCCCTACAGGTCATGCAGGTGCAGTAGAGGTCATTCAGAAGGTCCAATTCAGAGGCCAAGGTGACTTTGGTGGGGTCGGGTCAGGACAGAACCCCTGACACCCCCCCCCCCCCCCCCAGTTTACAAGACAACTCCTGGATAAAAAAATTACTTTCAATTGAGATTTTCCATGGAGCATGAATTTAGTCCAGGACAAGGCTTACTCCATGTCTGGGAAACCTGTCCTAGAAGAAGTAAAACATAGTCTGGATAAAATAAAAAAGCAGCGAGCCTTATAATGGTGACTGGGCCTCCTTGAAACCTTTGACTGCAGTGGCCTAAATCAGGATCACACAGTGTTTCTTGGTAGTTTTAAACAAATCTACTTTGAAACAAATGTGCCCACCTCACACACATGGTTATGGGCTTAAAAAAGAAGACACCTGTATCATGTCAGATATGGAGTTGAAATGTATTACATTTTGAGTTTCCATCCCAATATTACACTTTATATACATCACAGAAGACTGAAATTTAACAAAAGTGTTTTTACATAGAAACACTGGATTTTTGTAGTAAAAAAAGAAGACAAAAAAGAATGAAGAGTATTAATAACATTCCAGTAGTGAGGCCAAAGTGGGCACTTTTGGATTATTGACTGCAGGAAAGGGCTACCACACTTACTTCTCTCTCTTTAGCAGTTCTCACTCCTCCTGCAGACAGAGGGGGGCTGCCCACATTGAAGTTTAGGGCCCCAGTGAGTGGCTCTGGGACTGGGGAAGGGCTGGAGGGCCTGGTGCTGAACGGGGTGGAAGTGAACAGGTCTTAGGTCTGGAGTGAGGCCACTCTGCACTGACAGGGGTTGGGTTGATCCTCCCTGGTGGTTCTGTCTGCAGTCTACTGGACAGAGAACACTATGTTATGTACATTGTTTTGGTTGATCTGATACAAGTAAGATTTTATCAGCAATTCACAGGTGAGACCAAAATGAGTCTCAGCATCACTCCGTTACTGTGGAATTGTCCAATAGTATAAAACTCACAGTGGTGAGGCGTGCAACGTTCCCATAGGTGGGAAGTCTTCCAGGTGGTTGTAGTTGAGCTCGAACAGCGTTGTCGTCTGAGCCAATGAAGGTGACACGGTTGGGTCCCCCATCTTATTACCTCCTCCTTCCCACCACCATCGGACCTCCTTGGACCTCCTTCTCAGTCTGGAACCCACCACCCTGCCTCCCCTGCCCTCCCATCTCCATCTCGGCGCTCCTCCTACGGCGGCTGATGGACCCCCGGTCTGGGACTGTGTTGGTGGGGTTGGTGCTGAAGCTCTGGAGGGGACAGCATGAAATTCCCCAGACTTGCTCTCTGAGCAGAGTAGTGCTCTGAGGGAGTGGCCCTGGAGGTGGAGGCTGGAGCTTGTCTCCAGGCTGAACTGAAGGAGGGACTACTGAGAGCACTGACCCCACTTAGGCTGACGCCACTCAGGCAGTGTGACCTAGAAGGTGGGTGGGTAGTATCTCACTCAGCCCCAGAGGACAGGGAGGGAGCGGGGGAGAACAGCTGGACACGGCTTGCCCTACGAGGACCGGTCCCATGCCTGGTTAATCTGCAGCCCCTCCTGCGCTCACTGGAGAAGCCTGGCCCCTGCTGAGAGGGCTGGGATACCTTGGGGTGGCTGGGGGTCTTTGCGGATGTGGCAGGGCTATGGGTGAGTTCAGAGCAGCTCTGCTTACGCAGGAAGTTGGGCAGGAAAGGAACAAACTCCTGCCTTTCAATCTTCAGTAACTTAGGCCATGCCAAAGTGTCACTGCCCTGTTGTGCCAGATAACAGTATGATAAATGTATGAGAACATGCATGCACACAACAAGCAAGTACTCAAGTGATTCAAGTTGTAAACATCTCAAGAATATCTAGCTACATGATGTTAGCTAATAACTAGTTAGCCATGACTTGAAGTGGACATCGTTAGCTAGCAAGCAGCAAACGTTGACAGCTGTCTAGCTGGGCTTGACAATGTCGAGGCAGTACTTTCCTTTCCTTAAAGAAATTGCTTTGATGATGACCTGATTTGCAGCATTCTGAAGTTGATAGGACAACTAGCGAGTTGTCAGCTGACTGGCTAGCAAGCTGCCTCTAGTAGCTGCCTGCTTGGACTTGGGGCCGGTGTTGTGCCGAAGATCTCCCCTCTGCCAGAATGATCTCCTCCTTCGCATTCTTCATTGCTGTGACTTGCTTGCTAGTTGAGATTTCTGCTCTTCACTCCGTTGTCAGTTTAGCCTACACTTCACTGATCTTAGTAGCAGAAAAATGTTGTCTGCGGTTTTCGGTTTGGCTATTTGTTTCAAGTGTATGTGGCAGTTCTAGCTTGTATGGCGCCCTGGGTGAAATGGACCAAAAAGAGACAATAGAAAAACTGTCAATGGCAATGTGAGAAAATTATGGTAACTAGTCTGGCCCTAATTCAGGTTAATTGTTTTTTTTAATGTAAGCCAGGGCGGGATCAGCCAACGGCGGCTTCCCGCATGCGCGATTCATTTACAGTCTGGACGAGGAGGGGTGAACATCTCCTGCTCTGACTGCAGCTGGGACGGACTGCTGTGCTAGGACTGGGCCGCCTGTGAGTGCTTTGGGACAGGGGTGGGGCCCACTGCAGCACCCGCTGCTTGTTGAGAAGAGTAAAAACGATACCTACTTTCAGGTCAGTCTCCAAAAGTCTCCAATAACACCAGAAAAAGTCGCTAGATTTGTTGCTTGTCGCTTTTTTGAAAATGTGTTGCTAGAGGGGTCTGAATACTCGCTAAAATATAGTGACAAAGTCGCTAAGTTGGCAACACTGTGCCCATGTCGCCCGTACCTAAATCCGCTACAGATTTGTATTAGTCTATAAATAAATCTCTTTGCCAAAATTTGTCATCTCTCCCATGACTTCGACTAGTATTTTTGAAAGTGTAAGGATAATAATTCAGCCATAGTTGTTCTGAAAAGTTTATTGCTTGCCAACATTTTACTCCCTCTATGTTTAATATAACACACATACATTCATTATTAATTTCGGTTGCCTATCCTGACGTGAAGTTTGTTCTATAGAAAGTATTTGACTCTGATGTGTGCCACAGAAAGTATTTGACTCTAGCCACAAAATTAAGGAAATTAGAAAGGGGGGAGATTCTGGCAGGGGGGAGATTTTCGGCACAACACCGGACCTGAATAGAGCAGGTGCGCAAATATTGCTAGTGCTATCGGGGATCTTTGGGACGTCCCTACCCTAAACTTCACCATAAGGAAACATGTTTTTTTATTAACCCATAACCCTTACCTAACCTTAACCTTTAAAATGTCAATTTCAATGGGGTGATGTCAGAGTTGGAATGTCCCTGATCCAGTTGACTTTCACAAAGTTGGCGCATTGCACTGGGGCGCACTCCAAAACAGGACGAAGGTGCGCTCAGAATAGTACTGTAGGCCTAGTCAGATTGCTTTCTATGGCTGAAAATTCAAACATTTTAGTGTAAACAGAACTGAGAAAAAAGAAGGAACCCGCACACTGCTCTTGATAGCATCACTGCTTTAATAAAGCTCTGACGAAGGCCGTGAGGTCGATACGTAAAGCTCTGACGAAGGCCGTGAGGTCGATACGTAAAGCTCTGACGAAGGCCGTGAGGTCGATACGTAAAGCTCTGACGAAGGCCTTGAGGTCGATACATAAAGCTTATTAAAGAGCAGTCATACTATCAAGAGCAGTGTGCAGGTTCCTTATTTTTTTCTCATTTTATTCAACTGTTACCATGACACTGCAAAAAAAGATAGCTCAGACGTGTGAGTGCCTTTTGAATTTTGAGTGTAAACAGATCAAACTTGTTCAAATATCATCTACTTGTCACTAGACCACTTCTCAAATAAAATAAACAAGTCAAGTGTATTATTTTCTGCATGCTGAATGAGTAGTTTATTTACAACCAGTTTATAAAAATAAAATACAAAATAATTTTAAATGAACTGAAAAAAACCACTGTACAAGGCATTGATATGGTATGAATGATAACATAAACATAAATAATTACAGTTATGTACAATGTAGATCTTCCCCTTGTTACAGTCTTTCCTTCTGACAGTACACATATTTCTAAACCGTTGCAACACAGGACTAAAACATGAACCATTTCAAGAAATATCTAAAACTGAAGTCACACAGGCAACGATGAGCATCCATATACCCAATATATCAATTTGTTGTTGTTTGTTGTTGTTGTTTTTAGATGTTTAGCCTATTGTCCCAAAAACTTGTAACAACACAGTATCTGTGGTCTGGCCATGACTGAGTACAATCATTGGAGCACAGATACAGGCATGCGATGACAGCTTTGTGACACCTTTACAATCACACCACCATGTCACAAGTGACAAATCATAATCTCAATCAGGAAAATAACAATATGCCACTTTGTTTGTGCAATAATAACAATAAAATACAAATATGATTAATGGATTGATTATTGGCATCACTGTTTATTCCTTTAGCTCTTCGCCTTTACTGAAGCCTTTACTGAAGCAATATGTTATGGTTCATCAAGATGATCTTTGAAATGAATACTTTTCACTTTTTACAGTTATATATTAAAAAGTTGCAGTTAGTTAGCTTATGGAAGTACCGAATGTAGCCTAGAATTTAAAAGATATCGCAATACTGCTTGGTGTGGTACTATATGGATGTTTACATCACAATCTCTGGATGATGGACCTTTATCGTACAACCAAGAGGAATTTAAAACCCTTAGAACACTCAACCGCGGTTCTGATTCCAGAATCCAGACACAGGTCACTGGTCAAATTGTTACTGACGTTAAGCCAATAAGAACAGAGCTGCCAACAGAAAGCAAATCAATCTATCTGACACTAATTTGCTGGGGAAATAGTACCCACAGATATGTAAAGGCAGAACATACACACACACACTCACCCATGCATAATGACGAGACACACACACACACACACACACACACACACACACACACACACACACACACACACACACACGGCTGATAATCTGTTTATTATCTTATCCTGATTGCCTAGTCACTTTTACCCCTACCTACATGTACATATTACCTCAGTTACCTCGTACCCCTGCACATTGACTCTGTACTGGTACTCCTTGCATATAGTCTCGTTACTGTTATTTTATTGTGTTACTATTCCCTTTTCTATTTTGCTAATTATTCTTACTTTTTGACTCTGCATTGTTGGGAAAGGGCTCGTAAATAAGCATTTCACAGTAAAGTCTACACCTGTTGTATTCGGCGCATGTGACAAATAACATTTGATTTGAACACACCTGTCAAAGAGGGAAAGGGAGATCCCTATATAGCCTATGGGAGGAACCTGACAGTAGGTTGGGGCTAAGCAGTGGAGTGATCCTCAGCACAGAGTAGACAGACAGACACAGTTCAGTTATCCCTTGCTTTACACACAGCCAGGGGAAGAGAAAAGACATGATTAAGGCGACTGACTGACTGAACACTGTCTGTGTCGGCCTTGGGATGAGTCCCATCATAGCTGCTCCGTCCGTGAGACAGAAGGGTGTTCCAGGCTGCCTACACATTGCTCTGTGAGAAAGAGGGGGCGTTCCAGGCTGCCTACATGTTGCTCTGTGAGAAAGAGGGGGCGTTCCAGGCTGCCTACACATTGCTCTGTGAGACAGAGGGGGCGTTCCAGGCTGCCTACATGTTGCTCTGTGAGACAGAGGGGGCGTTCCAGGCTGCCTACATGTTGCTCTGTGAGACAGAGGGGGCGTTCCAGGCTGCCTACACTTTGCACAGATCATCAGATCATTAGGTAATTGATGGGGTTCCTGCAATGTAGATATCTTAGTTCAATCAGATTTGTATCAACCTGTCTGTAATGTAAACAATCTGGAATGCCACCAGACTGAAGGCAGGTACCAATACCATCTACCACAATGGACCAAGTAAAACAATCCACTTGACATACAGCATATCATTATAGTTCATCTCATACTGCAGAATTACAGTAGATCATTATAGTTCATCTCATACTGCAGAATTACAGTAGATCATTATAGTTCATCTCATACTGCAGAATTACAGTAGTTCATTATAGTTCGTCTCATACTGCAGAATTACAGTAGATAATTATAGTTTGTCTCATACTGCAGAATTACAGTAGATCATTATAGTTCATCTCATACTGCAGAATTACAGTACATCATTATAGTTCATCTCATACTGCAGAATTACAGTAGATCATTATAGTTCATCTCATACTGCAGAATTACAGTAGATCATTATAGTTTGTCTCATACTGCAGAATTACAGTAGATCCTTATAGTTCATCTCATACTGCAGAATTACAGTAGATCATTATAGTTCATCTCATACTGCAGAATTACAGTAGATTATGGTTGTATGATACAAGTACTTTAGATTAAGGCAATTATTTTCCTCTACACGTTATTCATACTCTGCATGTGTCACATCATGATAATAAGCCAATCAGACCATACTCTGCATGTGTCACATCATGATAATAAGCCAATCAGACCATACTCTGCATGTGTCACATCATGATAATAAGCCAATCAGACCATACTCTGCATGTGTCACATCATGATAATAAGCCAATCAGACCATACTATGCATGTGTCACATCATAATAATAAGCCAATCAGACCATACTATGCATGTGTCACATCATGATAATAAGCCAATCAGACCATACTATGCACGTGTCACATCATGATAATAAGCCAATCAGACCATACTCTGCACGTGTCACATCATGATAATAAGCCAATCAGACCATACTCTGCACGTGTCACATCATGATAATAAGCCAATCAGACCATACTATGCACGTGTCACATCATGATAATAAGCCAAGCAGACCATACTCTGCACGTGTCACATCATGATAATAAGCCAATCAGACCATACTATGCACGTGTCACATCATGATAATAAGCCAATCAGACAGATGTAAAATAAATACAGAAGTTAGTTTTTTAGCAGTATTAATGAGTCGGTACAGTAGTCCTAAGATGTGAACATTGGAGAGCTAGGAAACCAGACCAATGCTGTGGGTCAAGTGGGACGATAAGAGTGAACAAGATCATGAGACGAAAGGGTAAACTAAGCAAATTAAATATTCCAACCAAAATACATGTGGTACTACCCAACAAACATAATTCCCTTTCAGACAATCACAGTGTATTATGGGAACTGGTATGCTGCTTACTTCACTGATTGGTTGATTGTTTTTCTCTTTTCTCGGTAGGCAGCGCATGCAAGGCGTAGTAGTGATGGAAGCAGTATTTAGTTATATCACAGTATATTACAAGAAGAGGGGTGGTTTAGACGTAGCCTGCGTATCACTGTTTCTGCTATCATACCACTCCTTGTCATGCCAATGCTTGACAATGACACGGAGTACAATGAGTGCAGTGTCAGCACAAAAGTGGTTCTGGATTTCAGGCTAAGGGAGAGGGTGTAGCAGGAAGAACCAAGGTTAGGTGAGGGAGGTTTTTAAATGAGTGTTCATTGAGTCTTTATGAAGTAAAGAAAATGGGGTTGATTCTCAAACAATACATTACAAAACATGTCATTACAAAGCAAAGACAACATTCTTCTTCGCATGTTTTTTATCCTTTGGAAGTTTGAAACATTGATTTGGTATCGGATATTTATATGACATAAATCAGTGTTTCCCAACTCCAGTCCTCCAGTACCCACAACAGTACACAATTATATTGTAACCCTGGACAAGCACACCTGATTCAACTTGTCAACTAATCATCAAGCCCTCGATGAACTAAATCAGGTCTGTTTGTCCGGGGCTACAACAACGTGTGCTGTAGGGGGAACTGGAGGACCGGAGGAGGGAAACTCTGACATAAATAGTATGATATTATTTGACATAAATGTTGGACCTGTCCTAAACTTTATACAAAACAGGATATCTACGTTTTAGTTTAAAACATTTCCTTTCTTTAATATCATAAATAAAAATTATCTTTCTTCAAATATTGTCTGAATAAATCAAATAAAAACAATAACTTGGCTTCCTTTTCCTTGCAGTGAATAATACTGCTACAATCACATGATGAGGACTGTCTGTCTTTGTAGTGAATAATACTGCTGCAATCACATGATGAGGACTGTCTGTCTTTGTAGTGAATAAGACTGCTACAATCACATGATGAGGACTGTCTGTCTTTGTAGTGAATAATACTGCTGCAATCACATGATGAGGACTGTCTGTCTTTGTAGTGAATAAGACTGCTACAATCACATGATGAGGACTGTCTGTCTTTGTAGTGAATAATACTGCTACAATCACATGATGAGGACTGTCTGTCTTTGTAGTGAATAATACTGCTACAATCACATGATGAGGACTGTCTGTCTTTGTAGCTGGCACAAATGAGTCTTATTAGGCTCCTTGAATAAAAATGAGAAACATACTTTGCAGTGAAACCAGAAGCTGCTCAAAGCGCCAAGGCAAGGCACACATTATACATGAATGATAATAATAACTTAGTATTCACCACTAATGTAGTAATGAGTACCATAAGTGTTATCAGCAGGCATCCCAATCCCCCCCCCCCATATATTTAAATGAATTGGATGGTTGTAAGCATGGACAAGGTTAGGGAGGGTTGCAATCATATCTCTAATACCATTCATTTCCTATTAAGTCCAGGGCAGAAGGGTAGAGAATTGGGACACAAAGTCAGACTCCATTCTGAAGAGGAGCATACAAAGGGAATCATGGCCCAGTGACTAGTGTTCAATCACACATTTAGTTTGCCATTTAGATTCCCCAGATCAGTCAACACATTAGGCACAAGTACGTGTGTCAGCACACACACGTTTTATATGATTGTATTAAAGGAAGGATCACTTCCTTCTCAAAAGACTGATCACTTCTATCATTGATCAATTGATTGCTTTAAATGCCTTTGAAATAAACGACACTCACTGTACATCTGAAGTCAGAGAGAGAGAGAGAGAGAGAGAGAGGACACATCAATCGATGATGTCATCAGTTAGTGTGTACCTGGTGTGACTAGTGTGTCAAGATGTAAATGAATAGGTTCTGTAGATAGCGTACATTTCTCTGGAGCTTCATGGCCATACAGTGAAGGAAAAAAGTATTTGATCCCCTGCTGATTTTGTACGTTTGCCCACTGACAAAGAAATAATCAGTCTATAATTTTAATGGTACGTTTATTTGAACAGTGAGAGACAGAATAAAAACAACAAAAATCCTGAAAAATGCATGTTAAAAATGTTATAAATTGATTTGCATTTTAATGAGGGAAATAAGTATTTGACCCCCACTCAATCAGAAAGATTTCTGGCTCCCAGGTGTCTTTTATACAGGTAACGAGCTGAGATTAGGAGCACACTCTTAAAGGGAGTGCTCCTAATCTCAGTTTGTTACCTGTATAAAAGACACCTGTCCACAGAAGCAATCAATCAATCAGATTCCAAACTCTCCACCACGGCCAAGACCAAAGAGCCTTCAAGGATGTCAGGGACAAGATTGTAGACCTACACAAGGCCGGAATGGGCTACAAGACCATCGCCAAGCAGCTTGGTGAGAAGATGACAACAGTTGGTGCGATTATTCGCAAATGGAAGAAACACAAAAGAACTGTCAATCTCCCTCGGCCTGGGGCTCCATGCAAGATCTCACCTCGTGGAGTTGCAATGATCATGAGAACGGTGAGGAATCAGCCCAGAACTACACGGGAGGATCTTGTCAATGATCTCAAGGCAGCTGGGACCATAGTCACCAAGAAAACAATAGGTAACACACTACGCCGTGAAGGACTGAAATCCTGCAGCGCCCACAAGGTCCCCCTGCTCAAGAAAGCACATATACATGCCCGTCTGAAGTTTGCCAATGAACATCTGAATGATTCAGAGGACAACTGGGTGAAAGTGTTGTGGTCAGATGAGACCAAAATGGAGCTCTTTGGCATCAACTCAACTCGCTGTGTTAGGAGGAGGAGGAATGCTGCCTATGACCCCAAGAACACCATCCCCACCGTCAAATATGAAGGTGGAAACATTATGCTTTGGGGGTGTTTTTCTGCTAAGGGGACAGGACAACTTCACCGCATCAAAGGGACGATGGACGGGGCCATGTACCGTGAAATCTTCGGAGAGAACCTCCTTCCCTCAGCCAGGGCATTGAAAATGGGTCGTGGATGGGTATTCCAGCATGACAATGACCCAAAACACACGGCCAAGGCAATAAAGGAGTGGCTCAAGAAGAAGCACATTAAGGTCCTGGAGTGGCCTAGCCAGTCTCCAGACCTTAATCCCATAGAAAATCTGTGGAGGGAGCTGAAGGTTCGAGTTGCCAAACGTCAGCCTCGAAACCTTAATGACTTGGAGAAGATCTGCAAAGAGGAGTGGGACAAAATCCCTCCTGAGATGTGTGCAAGCCTGGTGGCCAACTACAAGAAACGTCTGACCTCTGTGATTGCCAACAAGGGTTCTGCCACCAAGTACTAAGTCATGTTTTGCAGAGGGGTCAAATACTTATTTCCCTCATTAAAATGCAAATCAATTTATAACATTTTTGACATGTGTTTTTCTGGATTTTTTTGTTGTTATTCTGTCTCTCACTGTTCAAATAAACCTACCATTAAAATTATAGACTGATCATTTCTTTGTCAGTGGGCAAACGTACAAAATCAGCAGGGGATCAAATACTTTTTCCCTCACTGTTAATGTAGACCTGCTATACCTTGCACTCCCCAGGTCAGTACAGAGGAAATAGAATAGACTGAGTCTATATTAAATTGGTTAGTGATGAATAAATGAGTGCTCATCCACTGACTGACCTAGGGTATTCTGAATGAGGGCTAAGTGTGTTCACTTCACTGATGATATGAGGGAAAACACCCCACAGGTAACAACACCAAAATCTCATACACAGCATGATACACATAGATCTTTTTCGCATTAGGTATGAACTATTAAAGTGGGCATATGAATTAGTGACTAAACAATGACCAAATGGTAGGAATTAGAGAAGAAAGTGTGAAGGATTACAAGTGAAAGAGAGAAAGAGAAACTGACAAGGGAGGAGAGGGGACATTATGTTCAGTATTCTCTGACAGAAGCCTCAGGTCTTCATTGATCCAGAGCAGGATCGTTTGGTCTGGATCAACATCCTGATCCCACCCTCTGCTGTGGCAACGACACTGACTCCCAGGCCATACTCATAAAGCATCTCACAATAAGACTACTGATCTACGATCAGTCTAACCTTTTAGGTCATAATGAATACGATTGTCCTTGTAATCTTATTCATTATTACCTAAAAGGCCAAACTGATCCGAGATCAGCAGTCCTACTCTGAGACACATGAATAAACGGGGCCAGAGGTTTCTATGGGTCAGGCTAGGACCAGGGCCAGAGCAGTGATCCACTATCTGCTGCTCAGCTTGCTGGAGCACTTCCTCTCTCTCTCCTCGCGGCTGCAGATTTTCCACTTGAGGGCGTGGTGGTTGTGGGAACCGGTGCGGGCCTGGCGGCCGCAACAACTCTCCTGATGGTGGGGGTAGGAGCGCCGGGGAGGAGGGGGGGACCCAGAGAAGCTGGGAGGAGAACAGGAGCGACCGAAACAAACCCCTCTGCCTCGCTCTCCCCCACGGTGTTCGTGGCGAGAGGGGGAGGAGGAGACAGAGCGCTGTAGAGAGGAACAGCTGCGTGGGGAGGCACTGGAGCTCCGGTGGTGATGGTGGTGGGGGGAGCTGGTCAGACTACACATGCCCATCCGGGAGCCTACAAGCTGGGCTGAGGAGTGGCCGTGGTGGGGGGAACCGCGGGCAGAACCACCACCCTGACCATGGTGCATCAGCTGGGACAGACAGGTCAGGAG
Organism: Salmo trutta; assembly: GCF_901001165.1. Classification (NCBI taxonomy): domain Eukaryota; kingdom Metazoa; phylum Chordata; class Actinopteri; order Salmoniformes; family Salmonidae; genus Salmo; species Salmo trutta. The sequence goes on along the minus strand of NC_042981.1, from coordinate 12,411,499 downwards.
GTCTGAGTCGCTTGTGCTGCCCGCTCGGATCCGATAACGCTTCAGTCTTGGGTGGAGGAAGGGGGTGAGGTTTTGGAAAGATGGAGAATGAGTTTAGAACTTTAGATATACCTTTAACATGTAGATGAATGTAATTCAGTTAATGATATTAGAGGCTCATCCCAGATCTGTTGGTGCTGTCTTGCCAACCCCAAACATTGGCATGACAATGAACATAGGAGTTGGCAAGGCAGCACAAACAGACCCGGAACCAGGTTACCATGATAGGTGAGATAAACCTGTCATTAAAGCTAATCATGAAGAGTCCTATTACCTGCCCTCCGCTGCAAGCCGACTGGGTGGTCTCCCCGGGGGTGGGCGTGGGAGGTACTGTGCAGCTCTCTCCTGCTCTGGGGCCGGGTTAGCAGGGTTAAAGGGGCGTGGGATCTTGCTCTTACGGAACAGGGGGCTGGAAGAGGAGGAGAGGGAGGGGGCGTCATCCCCCTGGCAGTCAGAGCGTGAGCCCAGGAATGACTCATCGGCCTTCTCAGAGCGGTCTGAGGCGGAGGACAGCTGGTCCTCTCGGGGCAGCGAGGCCACGACGGGGCCGCGATGGGAGATAGAGGGAGAGGGGGCTAGTTGGTGGCCTCCTCCCTGGTGGTGGGGGGCTTTCTTCTGGAGCAACTTCTCCATGGCAGAGCCAGGGGTGGGGAGAAGGTCCAGCAGGACGGGTATACGGCTCAGCCTGCGGGAGGGGTCCTTACGGGGGCTGGGTGGCGGAGAGGGGGTGGTCAGAGCTGGGGTTTGGTCAGTGGTCTCCACCCCATCTCCCCTGTCTGGCTGGGGTTGGTCACTCTCAGGGTCTTTGAGCTCTGGGAAGGCTCCACTGCCACTGTCGTCTCCCTGGCCGTTAGCTGGGGGAGAGAGATGGCCGTTTACTTGGCCTAAAAGTGGGCTGTGGGGGGAGTGAGGGGAATTAGAACGTGGAGAATGAGGAGAACGGGGGGAGCGAGGAGAATTAGAACGTGGAGAATGAGGAGAACGGGGGGAGCGAGGAGAATTAGAACGTGGAGAATGAGGAGAACGGGGGGAGCGAGGGGAATTAGAACGTGGAGAATGAGGAGAACGGGGGGAGCGAGGAGAATTAGAACGTGGAGAATGAGGAGAACGGGGGGAGCGAGGAGAATTAGAACGTGGAGAATGAGGAGAACGGGGGGAGCGAGGAGAATTAGAACGTGGAGAATGAGGAGAACGGGGGGAGTGAGGGGAATTAGAACGTGGAGAATGAGGAGAACGGGGGGAGCGAGGAGAATTAGAACGTGGAGAATGAGGAGAACGGGGGGAGCGAGGAGAATTAGAACTGGAGAATGAGGAGAACGGGGGGAGCGAGGAGAATTAGAACGTGGAGAATGAGGAGAACGGGGGGAGCGAGGGGAATTAGAACGTGGAAAATGAGGAGAACGGGGGGAGCGAGGGGAATTAGAACGTGGAGAATGAGGAGAACGGGGGGAGTGAGGTGAACGGGGGGAGTGAGAACGGGGGGAGGTGAGAGAACGGGGGGAGCGAGGAGAACGGGGGGAGCGAGGAGAACGGGGTGAGCGTGGAGAACGGGGGGAGCGAGGAGAATGGGGGGAGCGAGGAGAGGATGCTCGGCTTGGCACAGGGCTGTGGGCTTTGGTGTAGGTCTGGGTGTCTCCTCCGTTGATCAGGGTATCTGCCAGGAGGTCATCCAGGCTGGTGGGGCTGCCGGGCTGGCTAGGGGTGTGGCTAGGGGTGGGCGGGATGTAGATGTCAGTGGTAGCAGTATTATCCTGGGGCTGCTGGGCCTCAGCTGCTGCATCTCCTCGTCTCTCCAGCTGTAGGCACTGTGGAGCACAGTCTGAGCCAGACTGGGACTGCTGAGCAGTCAGCTACAGAGAGAGGGGAAAGGGAGAAAAAGGGAGAGAGCGGTGGGGAAGCAGAAAGACACAGAGAGAGAGAAGGGGAGAGAGAGAGAGAGAGAGAGAGAGAGAGAGAGAAGGGGAGAGGGGGGGAAGGAGAAAGAGAGAGATAAAGAAAGAAAGAAAGAAAGAAAGAAAGAAAGAAAGAAAGAAAGAAAGAAAGAAAGAAAGAAAGAGAGAGAGAGAGAGAGAGACAGGGGAAGGAGAAAGACACAAATAAATAGAGTCAAATTATTGCATTGTAAGAGATCATGTGAAAAGATTGAATGGAAATCATAACATGCCACAGCATCATCAAGGCAATGTCAGTCAAGCTGTTAGTTGGTATCAAAAAAGCGCAAGAAGACAGACCTGGGTCAAATCTATCATCTATTTGATTTAGCTTGGACTTTTGGGACTATTCCATTGTGCCTGGAATGCTTACTCAAGCACCACTCAAGTATTTGACACATGTATTTAACCCAGTTCTGCAACAACAACAAAAACATTCACTCAACCAATCAGGGGCCTACAAAAGAGACAGGAAGTCAGGGTCAGTAAAAAAAGTAGTTCAGGTTGAGTAAAAAAAAAGAGAGAGAGAACACAGGAGGAAATGAAATAACAAAAGACAATCCACCAAAACAAAAGTCCCTGTCTTGCAATGAAGAAAAGTGGAACTGCAATTTCATTCACACTCTGAATTGACTGAATTGAAAAGGAATTGTAAAGGAAATGACCCCAACTATTCCCCTGACATCAGGACACATGGATCTGAGCATGCTCTGTCTGTAGCACAATGGCCTGCTGTTCTCTGGAGAAAGCAGCCTGCCGGACGACAACAACACCACAACAACACCACAATTCAACACAACAACAACAACACAACAAAGCACAGCACAACTAACACACTAGCAGCAAAAGGAAACAAAAAGAACAACCAAACCAAACAATTTTAAAAAGACAGTAAGTAACTAATAGTGGAGGGAATTAGGTAGGCGGTGTGTTATGGTTAAGATAGAGACGTCTGATTGGTTCGTGGCCCCGGGGTGGATTGATCAATCACCTGCTGGAGTTGGGCGCGTGTGATGCGTATAACGGAAGGGAACTTGCTGCTGGCGGCGCCCGCTGGGATAGCGGGCAGTTTCCTGCGCCCGGAGGGTGATTGGTTACGGGCGGAACCGAGGCCGGGGTGAGGAGGTGGCGGTAGGGAGGCGTGGTAGGAGGAAGAGGAGGTGGGATGGAGGAGGTACTGGTGGTGGTGGTCAGCTGAGTAGCTGCGACTCATCCCAGGGGGGTCCCTCTGGTGCAGGGGGTCCGACAGGGTGGTGAGGAGGGTCTGGGTGTGCGGGCTTGGGGAACGCAGGAGCAGGGGACTGGACATCCTGGCCAACACCTCCTCAGGCAGAGATGGAGGAGAGGTAGGGAGCTAAGAGAGGTGATGAGAGGTAAAGTTGGGGAGAGAGGACAGAGCAGGAAGAGGTAAAGTTGGGGAGAGAGGATGGAGCAGGAAGAGGTAAAGTTGGGGAGAGAGGACAGAGCAGGAAGAGGTAAAGTTGGGGAGAGAGGATGGAGCAGGAAGAGGTAAAGTTGGGGAGAGAGGATGGAGCAGGAAGAGGTAAAGTTGTGGAGAGAGGATGGAGCAGGAAGAGGTAAAGTTGGGGAGAGAGGATGGAGCAGGAAGAGGTAAAGTTGGGGAGAGAGGATGGAGCAGGAAGAGGTAAAGTTGGGGAGAGAGGATGGAGCAGGAAGAGGTAAAGTTGGGGAGAGAGGATGGAGCAGGAAGAGGTAAAGTTGGGGAGAGAGGATGGAGCAGGAAGAGGTAAAGTTGGGGAGAGAGGATGGAGCAGGAAGAGGTAAAGTTGGGGAGAGAGGAAGGAGCAGGAAGAGGTAAAGTTGGGGAGAGAGGAAGGAGCAGGAAGAGGTAAAGTTGGGGAGAGAGGATGGAGCAGGAAGAGGTAAAGTTGGGGAGAGAGGATGGAGCAGGAAGAGGTAAAGTTGGGGAGAGAGGATGGAGCAGGAAGAGGTAAAGTTGGGGAGAGAGGACAGAGCAGGAAGAGGTAAAGTTGTGGAGAGAGGACAGAGCAGGAAGAGGTAAAGTTGTGGAGAGAGGATGGAGCAGGAAGAGGTAAAGTTGGGGAGAGAGGACGGAGCAGGAAGAGGTAAAGTTGTGGAGAGAGGACGGAGCAGGAAGAGGTAAAGTTGGGGAGAGAGGAAGGAGCAGGAAGAGGTAAAGTTGGGGAGAGAGGATGGAGCAGGAAGAGGTAAAGTTGGGGAGAGAGGATGGAGCAGGAAGAGGTAAAGTTGGGGAGAGAGGATGGAGCAGGAAGAGTTAAAGTTGGGGAGAGAGGAAGGAGCAGGAAGAGGTAAAGTTGGGGAGAGAGGATGGAGCAGGAAGAGGTAAAGTTGGGGAGAGAGGATGGAGCAGGAAGAGGTAAAGTTGGGGAGAGAGGATGGAGCAGGAAGAGGTAAAGTTGTGGAGAGAGGATGGAGCAGGAAGAGGTAAAGTTGGGGAGAGAGGATGGAGCAGGAAGAGGTAAAGTTGGGGAGAGAGGATGGAGCAGGAAGAGGTAAAGTTGGGGAGAGAGGATGGAGCAGGAAGAGGTAAAGTTGGGGAGAGAGGATGGAGCAGGAAGAGGTAAAGTTGGGGAGAGAGGATGGAGCAGGAAGAGGTAAAGTTGGGGAGAGAGGATGGAGCAGGAAGAGGTAAAGTTGTGGAGAGAGGATGGAGTGGGATGGCGGAGGAATAGAGTGTGAGAAAGGGGCGGATAGGAGTGGGGGTGAGAGAGGGGGAGGAGTAAAGCATATATTTAAAACTTAAAGGGAGCGGGTGTAGAGGTGGGAGGAATTCTGAGATCTCAAACATCTCCTTAGAGGAATCACTATCTATTTCTTCAGATAGCACCATTTGAGAAAGGGTCAACCCAGAAAAAAAAACTGAAAATAGCACATGAAAGTTTTAAATAAAGAGCAAATAATGCAAATCAAAGTGCTCTTTTAAGCAACATTCTCTCTCAAACAAAACCATTGTCTGAGAAGTTTCCTTCATTTAATCAAGCTCATACAAGCAAAGAAACAAGTTCACATGACATAAGAGATCACGATCACACTTTACTTTAAACTACAGCAAGACGCTACTGATGCTCCAGATGAATGAAGTGTCCTACTGTGTCTAGTTCTGTGTTAAGGTGTATTATTCTACTGTGTCTAGTTCTGTGTTAAGGTGTATTATTCTACTGTGTCTAGTTCTGTGTTAAGGTGTATTATTCTACTGTGTCTAGTTCTGTGTTAAGGTGTATTATCCTACTGTGTCTAGTTCTGTGTTAAGGTGTATTATCCTACTGTGTCTAGTTCTGTGTTAAGGTGTATTATCCTACTGTGTCTAGTTCTGTGTTAAGGTGTATTATTCTACTGTGTCTAGTTCTGTGTTAAGGTGTATTATCCTACTGTGTCTAGTTCTGTGTTAAGGTGTATTATTCTACTGTGTCTAGTTCTGTGTTAAGGTGTATTATTCTACTGTGTCTAGTTCTGTGTTAAGGTGTATTATCCTACTGTGTCTAGTTCTGTGTTAAGGTGTATTATTCTACTGTGTCTAGTTCTGTGTTAAGGTGCATTATCCTACTGTGTCTAGTTCTGTGTTAAGGTGTATTATTCTACTGTGTCTAGTTCTGTGTTAAGGTGTATTATTCTACTGTGTCTAGTTCTGTGTTAAGGTGTATTATTCTACTGTGTCTAGTTCTGTGTTAAGGTGTATTATTCTACTGTGTCTAGTTCTGTGTTAAGGTGTATTATTCTACTGTGTCTAGTTCTGTGTTAAGGTGCATTATCCTACTGTGTCTAGTTCTGTGTTAAGGTGTATTATTCTACTGTGTCTAGTTCTGTGTTAAGGTGTATTATTCTACTGTGTCTAGTTCTGTGTTAAGGTGTATTATTCTACTGTGTCTAGTTCTGTGTTAAGGTGTATTATTCTACTGTGTCTAGTTCTGTGTTAAGGTGTATTATTCTACTGTGTCTAGTTCTGTGTTAAGGTGTATTATTCTACTGTGTCTAGTTCTGTGTTAAGGTGTATTATTCTACTGTGTCTAGTTCTGTGTTAAGGTGTATTATCCTACTGTGTCTAGTTCTGTGTTAAGGTGTATTACCCTACTGTGTCTAGTTCTGTGTTAAGGTGTATTATTCTACTGTGTCTAGTTCTGTGTTAAGGTGTATTATCCTACTGTGTCTAGTTCTGTGTTAAGGTGTATTATTCTACTGTGTCTAGTTCTGTGTTAAGGTGTATTATTCTACTGTGTCTAGTTCTGTGTTAAGGTGTATTATTCTACTGTGTCTAGTTCTGTGTTAAGGTGTATTATCCTACTGTGTCTAGTTCTGTGTTAAGGTGTATTATCCTACTGTGTCTAGTTCTGTGTTAAGGTGTATTATCCTACTGTGTCTAGTTCTGTGTTAAGGTGTATTATCCTACTGTGTCTAGTTCTGTGTTAAGGTGTATTATCCTACTGTGTCTAGTTCTGTGTTAAGGTGTATTATTCTACTGTGTCTAGTTCTGTGTTAAGGTGTATTATCCTACTGTGTCTAGTTCTGTGTTAAGGTGTATTATTCTACTGTGTCTAGTTCTGTGTTAAGGTGTATTATTCTACTGTCTCTAGTTCTGTGTTAAGGTGTATTATCCTACTGTGTCTAGTTCTGTGTTAAGGTGTATTATCCTACTGTGTACATTGCATGATATGTCTTGACCTGCGTGAGTTGTGTTATGGTGAAGTGTACTGTGAGGTACTGTATGTAATATTGGAGTGTTTTACAGTTAGGTATGTAAAGGTGACATGTTTTACACTGAGGTATGTAATACCAAAGTGTTTTACAGTGAGGTATGCAATAGTGATGTGCTTTACAGTGAGGTATGTATTGGTTACATTTTTACAGTGAGGTATGTAATAGTGAAGTGTTTTACAGTGAGGTATGTAATAGTGAAGTGCTTAACAGTGAGGAATGTAAAAGTGAAGTGCTTAACAGTGAGGTATTTAATAGTGCCGTGTTTTACAGTGAGGAATGTAATAGTGAAGTGCTTTACAGTGAGGTATTTAATAGTGCCGTGTTTTACAGTGAGGTATGTAATAGTGAAGTGCTTTACAGTGAGGAATGTAATAGTGAAGTGCTTTACAGTGAGGAATGTAATAGTGAAGTGCTTAACAGTGAGGAATGTAATAGTGAAGTGCTTTACAGTGAGGAATGTAATAGTGAAGTGCTTTACAGTGAGGAATGTAATAGTGAAGTGCTTTACAGTGAGGAATGTAATAGTGAAGTGCTTTACAGTGAGGAATGTAATAGCGAAATGTTTACAGCGAGGTATGTAATAGTGAAGTGTTTTACAGTGAGATATGTAATAGTGAAGTATTTTACAGTGAGGTATGTAATAGTGAAATATTTTACAGTGAGAAATGTGATAGTGAAGTGTTTTACAGTGAGATATGTAATAGTGAAGTATTTTACAGTGAGGTATGTAATAGTAATAAACGTTTTACAGTGAGGTATGTAATAGTGAAATGTTTTACAGTAAGATATGTAATAGTGAAGTATTTTACAGTGAGGTATGTAAGGGTGAAACGTTTTACAGTGAGGTATGTAATAGTGAAGTGTTTTACAGTGAGATATGTAATAGTGAAGTATTTTACAGTGAGGTATGTAAGGGTGAAACGTTTACAGTGAGATATGTAATAGTGAAGTGTTTTTCAGTGAGATATGTAATAGTGAAGTATTTTACAGTGAGGTATGTAAGGGTGAAACGTTTACAGTGAGATATGTAATAGTGAACTGTTTTACAGTGAACTGTGTAATACTAGTCTGTGAGTTCCGTACCTGTGTGAGTGCTCCCTCAGCCAGGGCATCAGCAGGGCTAGAGGGGGTGATGGGGGGCAGGCTTCCCGTAGGTCCCACACTCAGCTCCAGCCTGTCCACCCCGAGGGGTCGTCCGCTGGCGCCTGGTTGCCCCTGGAGGTCCCCATCCCTGTCCCCATGGACCTGACCAGGACTGGGGTTCCCGGTGGACCCCTCTCCTGCCTCCAGGGGTACCTCCAGCTCCTCTTCTTCCTCCTTGGAGGGGCTGGTCATAGCTTTATCCCCCATTCCTGTCCCTGGGGACCCGCTGGGCCTCTCCATCATCACCCACTCCCTGGAGTCCACCTTCCCCTGGCCGGAGCTCAGGTTGAGGGCCACAAAGCCTCCGCTGCTGGGGGCCCCCTCGCCCTGTTCCAGAGACCTGTGGGAGTGAGGGGAGACGGGTTTGGGTGAGCCGCTGGCACCGCCACCGGATAGGAACTCCTCGTCGTTGTGCCAGACTCGGTCAGTGCCACCACGCCCTGGTCCTGTGGCACCTCCAGTGGGTACAGCCAGGCCCTTCTCCTGCTGCTGCCCACAGCCCTCCTGCTGATTCCCTGAGCTGGAGAGACACGCCAACCAATTGAACAGGTCAGATTATAACATAGTAGTTACTGTACTATTGATGGTTGTTACAGTAGCGCAAGCGTTGTTGTTAGCAGCAGGGTTAGCAATAGCAGGGTTGAGGTCAATTGCATTGAAATTCAGTCAGTTTAGGAAGTAAACTAATTCATAATTAAAACAAACTTTTAAATGATTGTATAGGAACTTTAGTTCATCTTGATTAATATCCTGAACTGACTGAATTGCAGTAGAATCAAGTCCCTGGTTGTTATGTTAGTGTAGTAAGGAAGGAATAGAAGGACAGGGAGTTAGTAGGGGTACTGACCACGCCTCCATGAACCCTTCAGGACTGGGCTTGGTCTCCAGGGTCAGCCTCCTGTCCAGCTCAAAGCTGTGGATGTTACGGAGCTTCCTGAGGAGAGGACCACCACCATCCTGTCCTGACACCCCCACCATCTCAGAGTGTACCCGGACAGGGGAGCCCAGGCTGGGGTTGGCATACAGGCTCTGGAGACCCCCCTGGTTGTTGCTGTGCTCCTCCTCTGTTGCTGCCTAGTGAGGAGAGAAACGGGGGATAAAGTGATATATGGTTGAACTCAGTCGTCATGGTGTGTGTGTTTCAGGGTTTCCGTTAGGGAAATATGGCACCGGACATTTGACCGGAAGCATTTTAATTTACTGGACTTTTGAGAAATGTACCGGACTCATATGCATTGGATGCAACGGGATGCGTCCTTCTTACTGAATTCCGATGCGCAGTTTGGAGATGTTAGAATGACTGTCCACATGTACTTTTCCTCAGCCAACGTAAAGCAAAATCCCCAGCCTATGTCAATCTACTATCTCCCATAGTAGAAAAGTTGACCTATTCTATTAATCAGCTTGATGTTCTGTGCGAGAAAGAAATATCCTATTCCAAACAGACTCTGAGACAGTTATGTGATGATAGATCCCACATTCATACAACCAGTAGTCCTAGGCTACATAAAAAACACTTTAGAAAAGCAATGAGGCTGATGCAACAGATCAGAACATTTAGCTTAAAATGTTGATAAACTATTATTTCTTCACATTATAAACGCAGCAATGCGCACAAGGCAGTAGGCTACACAAGGCAGTAAGCTACACAAGGCAGTAAGCTACACAAGGCAGTAGGCTACACAAGGCAATAGGCTACACAAGGCAGTAGACTACACAAGGCAATAGGCTACACAAGGCAGTAGGCTACACAAGGCGGTAGGCTACACAAGGCAATAGGCTACACAAGGCAATAGGCTACACAAGGCAATAGGCTACACAAGGCAGTAGGCTACACAAGGCAGTAGGCTACACAAGGCAGTAGGCCACACAAGGCAGTAGGCTACACAAGGCAGTAGGCTACGTGCAAATGTTCATTCCATAATGCAGTTAGCGGGAAAACACCATTGCTAAAAAGCCCACCACACATGTGACAGAGATGAAAATATCTGTTAGAAATGTAGAAAGAGGTGAGATCTAAAGATGCAACAACTATCATGGGCTGCTGATACGACTAGGATAATGCCTTTGACTACCGGACAATGAAAGAAAGGTGATTTGAAAACCAATAGAACAGGAGAGTAATAGGCTACATGGTTTCAATGGTATATGGAAGTCTTTAGAAAAATAATTTTGGCTAAGCTACTTTGAAGCAAGTAAAACTTTAAAGTTTCAAACAATTAAGTACATGTTTTCAAAATGCATACTGCCTCCAGCTCATTGCAAAGTGGTGTGTGACACGCTGAAGCCTGCCTACCGCTGCCTATGCACTTGAATGGTGAATAAGAAGCGCGTTTCAATTACCAGCTGAGAAATTAAAATATTAGCTATTTATACTCGTGGCCATCAAAACTGTTTTTAACACGTGATTGCATTTAAATTTGTTGCGCAATGATTGGTCTTATAAAAGCACGTTTCACTCCACCTGCAATGAACAAGCTGTTTGAGAAGCTGTAGCAGCAGCTCTCGCGCTTTCTGACAGATTTGAACTGGAACGTAGGCTCTGTATCTGTATGCTGTGCAGGTGTGATAAATAAGATAGGCTACATAGCGACAAACGGAAATACACACGTGCCAATTTAATTCCACTAAATTATGCAAATGTACCTATAGACTAACAAGCATGACCGGTCGAATGTATTTCCATTGACTAGTATATCTATCAATGAATAGGCTAAAAAGCATTATTTTGCAATGGGATTTTAGCCGGGGGCAATTAGCCGGCGTAAATTTTATTTATTGGCTTTTCAGGGAGGGGTGTTCAAAAGCCTATTACGGGCTAACGGAACCCTGGTGTGTGTGTGTGTGTGTTCTCCTCTCTACCTTCCACACAGCGGTCCTGATGCGGTTACGGTTACGGTCCAGCTCCTCCCAGACGTCAGCTTCCTGGTTGGCCCGGGGCATGCTGGGGGATCCGGGGCGGCGGTCTGGAAGAGGGTTGTTCTCCCCGTTGTCACTAAGCTGCTCGTCCTGCAGAACATCGTCTGTGTTCTCCCTCGCCAGGTCCCCAGGGATCAGGGATGCATTGGCCATGCTGAAATTATAGAGTGAATGTTACTCTGATGTCACTAAGTCATCCATCCATTCATCAATTCATTCATTCATTAATGCATTCATTCATCCATTCAACAGGTGGATACATTCATTCATCCATCCATTCAACAGGTAGATTCATCCATCCATCCATCCATTCATTCAACAGGTAGATTCATCCATCCATCCATCCATCCATCCATCCATCCATTCATTCAACAGGTAGATTCATCCATCCATCCATCCATCCATCCATCCATCCATTCATTCAACAGGTAGATTCATCCATCCATCCATCCATCCATCCATCCATCCATCCAACAATTCAACAGGTAGATTAATTAATGAATTAAACAGGTAGATTCATTCATTCGGTAAACAAGTTAAAAGTGTGTGATAGTGAAATATACAAGAAACCCCTGAACCATCAGTGGACCTTCAAACAGTTCATCATAGATTCCCAGTCTCTCTGTGTGTGTGTGTGTGTGTGTGTGTGTGTGTGTGTGTGTGTGTGTGTGTGTGTTCCCAGTCTCTTACCCCATGTGTGCTGGGGTGAGGCGTGTGTGGTGCTGTGGTGTGGTGGCTGTAGCGTTGATGCTCAGAGAACCATCAGACCCAGTCCTCTCCCAGTCATACGGGTCATTCTCCACCACGTTGTGCGTCTTCATACTGTTGTCAAACACTGACAACAGCAGCTACAACACAACAGGAAGTCACATGATGTCATATCCTGAGATACCTAACAGCTTGTACAACATCACTGACTGACTGACTGACTGACTGACTGACTGACTGACTGACTGACTGACTGACTGACTGACTGACTGACTGACTGACTGACTGACTGACTGACTGATGGATACTTAGTACTCCAGAAAGAGGGCTCAGACATTCACACAATCATTCAGACAATCCCAAGATAATGCAGACAATCAGTCATTCTGAAAACATACACTACATACACACATCCTGGGACTTACTGTATATTGACACAGGGAACTGTAACAAAATGCATAGTTCTAACTGTTAGAACACAGAGATACTGTATACACACATAGAGTAGGTAAAGGGAGAGAGATCTGCCATGCTACCTGATAGTCTGGTTTGGTGAAGTAGTCCAGGTTAGAGATGTGATCCAGGAAGACAGTGAACTCAGCAGGCAGGTGTTTCAGCATGAGCCTGTGGTCATAGGTGTCCTTCAGCTTCCCTACATGCTCCTGGGGAGGGAGGGAGAAATAGAGAGAGAGAGAGAGAGAGAGAGAGAGAGAGAGAGAGAGAGAGAGAGAGAGAGAGAGAGAGAGAGAGAGGTTTCATCATGAGCCTGTGGTCATAGGTGTCCTTCAGCTTCCCTAGATGCTCCTGGGGAGGGTTCACACATGTTGTTATGGAACTATGGCTCAGTTGGTAGAGCATGGCGCTTGTAACGGCAGGATTGTGGGTTTGAGTCCCATGGACTCCTTTACATAAAATGTATGCACGCGTGACTGTAAGTCGCTTTGGATAAAAGCATCTGCTAAAAGGCATATCCACTGAGTGTACAAAACATTACGAAGTTTACTTGCTCTTTCCATGACGTCCCTTATTAATGTAACTTATTAAATCCACATCAATCAGTGTAGATGAATGGGAGGAGACAGGTTAAAGAAGGATTTTTAAGCCTTGAGACAATTGAGATTTAAGTAACAAAAGATTTAAGTGTCTTTGAACAAGGTATGGTAGTAGGTGCCAGGCGCAACGGTTTGTGTGAAGAACTGCAACGTTGCTGGGTTTTTCCATGTGTGTATCAAAAATTGTCCAGCACCCAAAAGACATCCAGCCAACTTGACACAACTGTGGAAAGCATTGGAGTCAACATGGGCCAGCATCCTTGTGGAATGCTTTCAACCCATTGTAGAGTTCATGCCCCGACAAATTGAGGCTATTCTGAGGGCATCTCAATATTAGGAAGGCGTTCCTAATGTCTGGTGTACTCAGTGTATATTAGAACAATTTTTTTTATGTACTCTCGTGCATGAGTACATTCATATGCAGCGACGTCAGAGCTGTGACATGTTATTGAGTTAGTCTGTCAGTCTCCAGTCAAGTCAAGTTAGCCAAAGATAATGTTACCATTACGAGTCATGTACCTAGCTAACGTTACCATTACGAGTCATGTACCTAGCTAACGTTACCATTACGAGTCATGTACCTAGCTAACGTTACCATTAAGAGTCATGTACCTAGCTAACGTTACCATTATGAGCCATGTACCTAGCTAACGTTACCATTAAGAGTCATGTACCTAGCTAACGTTACCATTATGAGTCATGTACCTAGCTAACGTTACCATTAAGAGTCATGTACCTAGCTAACGTTACCATTAAGAGTCATGTACCTAGCTAACGTTACCATTATGAGTCATGTACCTAACTAAAGCTACCATTAAGAGTCATGTACCTAGCTAACGTTACCATTAAGAGTCATGTACCTAACTAAAGCTACCATTAAGAGTCATGTACCTAGCTAACGTTACCATTAAGAGTCATGTACCTAACTAAAGCTACCATTAAGAGTCATGTACCTAGCTAACGTTACCATTAATAGTCATGTACCTAACTAAAGCTACCATTACGAGTCATGTACCTAGCTAACGTTACCATTAAGAGTCATGTACCTAACTAAAGCTACCATTAAGAGTCATGTACCTAGCTAACGTTACCATTATGAGTCATGTACCTAGCTAAAGTTACCATTACGAGTCATGTACCTAGCTAACGTTACCATTACGAGTCATGTACCTATGTATCCTGAATAGTTTGGCTGAGACTGCTGAGTGGTTGGTGTACAGGAAGGAATATTCAGACTAGATTCTTACCTTGTCTTTGATCTTTCTCCATGGCAACTGTCCAACCATGAACTCCACCAGCATGTAGAAGAGGGACCACAGGTCGTCATGCCGACCCATCTCCTTGTTCTTGTGTGCGTTGACGGACGCATAGCGGACTGTACCTCTGAACCCTGCTACTGGTCGAGGCTGGGGGAGAGAGAGAGACTTCACGTCATGCTGCTGTACGACTAACATGGTAGAACCTTACACGACAATAGCACACAAACAGACATGAACAGTTTCCAGGACATAGATCGAAGCCTAGTCCCAGATTAAAAAAGCTATTTCAATTTAGATTCACCATTAAACAAGCTTTTTAGTCTCAGACTAAGCTAAATATGTGTCCGGGAAACCGGAACACAGTGTCTGACCACACATGTGGACAGACACTTACCGGTCGGACCTCTTGGCAGGAGTTAGTGAACTGGCGTGCCAGACCAAAGTCCAGCATGTAGCAGGTCCTACAGGTACTGGGGAACCGGCCCATGGCAAAGTTGGACTAGGAGAGAGAAGGTGAAGAAGAAGAAGAGAGATAGAGATGAAGAAAAAGAGAGGAAGGATTTTAATAGCAACTATCATAGTCTGAAAGAAAGAAAATGTCAAATTACTGATGTTGATCTCTTCATTCCAAAAATATATAGTCCCTAAGCATACATACACACACGCACTCCACCCACCCTCACCCTCACACACTCCACCCTCACACAGACACACTCCACCCTCACACACACACACTCCACCCTCACACACACACTCCACCCTCACACACACACACACACACACACACACACACACACACACACACACACACACACACACACACACACACACACACACACACACACACACACACACACACACACACACACACACACAATCCACCCTCACACACACACACTCCCTGCCTGTCACACCGGTTTGATGTCTCTGTGCAGGAAGCCAACAGAGTGGATGCTCTCTATAGCTTCTAGTGTCTGTCGTCCCAGTCTCAGGGTGGTGCTGACTGTAAACGTGCCCCGCGTCATACTGCGCCTCAGCTCTGCCAGGTTACGCCCCTGAAAAACACACCACCCACATAGCCTACAGAATCACTCCAAACACTTCACACTTAGTCACATCAGCTCACTGACATCACAATAGAGAATTAGAGACGTTTAAACACACAAGGTGATGAAGAGGCTCATCCTTACCTGAAGCTCCATCACCACATAGTTGAAGCGGTCATTGCGGCCGCATCCAACAAAGCGACACACGTGGTCTTTACCTGGACGATACAATAGAATATAACATCCTTTATGACATAGTACAATCACATTCCACTGTGCTCCAGTGTCCTCCCCCATCCAGGCCAGCCAAGCCTGCCTCTGGTCCTACTGCTTTATGGTCTGTGAGTGTGTCCGTGTGTGAGACTGTGTGTGCATGTCTCAGGGGACACCGGTTCAGAGCCAGACTCCGGCCAGCAGCCACACCCCAGAGCCCTTCTACACACACAGTAGAACAGATCAGGGAGCTACCCCTCTTTACTCTACTCTACCATACACTCATTCTCTCACTCCATTTTCAACCTCATCTTCACTCTTTCTCTTCCCCTTCCTCCTCCCCTTCCCAGCATCATCATATTTGACGGCATGCAAATGCTTGAAAAGCGTTGGTGGGGCTAGGCCTACCATACATGTTTTTTTCACCCCTAAGAAAAGCTTATTTTAAAAGGTCCAATGCAGCTGTTTTTATCTCAAAATCAAATAATTTCTGGGTAACAATTAATTACTTTACTGTGAACGTTTTCAATTAAAATTGCCAAAAAGAAACAAAAATAGTTTCTTAGTAAAGAGAAATTTCACAAGAAAGAATTTTGCAAGGACTGTTTAGAAGTGGTCTCAGTGGAAGGGAAAAACTGAAAACTATCTGTTATTGGCAGAGGAATTCTCTTGGAACTCTCTTTCATATTGGTCTATTAATTAACTGATGTCACCAGTCAGACCAAAACTCTATCCCACCAAAAAAGGCTGAAATTTCAGGTGGTCTTTTCAAACAGCTCTTATACCAAAATAGCATTATCATCATTTTCACAATTTCACAGTATTATTCCAACCTCATCGTGTGGAAATATATATAAAACACAGGGAATTGTGTTTTTGACTGCACTGGGCCTTTAAGCCTTTCAGTCAATGTTTGATGAGAAAAAGAGAGTAGAGGAGACATGTTGGGGGATGGGAGGAGACATGTTGGGGGATGAGAGGAGACATGTTGGGGGATGGGAGGATGGGAGGAGACATGTTGGGGGATGGGAGAAGATATGTTGGGGGATGGAGGAGACATGTTGGAGGATGGGAGGAGACATGTTGGAGGATGGGAGAAGATATGTTGGGGGATGGGAGGAGACATGTTGGGGGATGGGAGGAGACATGTTGGGGGATGGAGGATGGGAGAAGACATGTTGGAGGATGGGAGAAGATATGTTGGGGGATGGGAGGAGACATGTTGGGGGATGGGAGGAGACATGTTGGGGGATGGAGGATGGGAGAAGACATGTTGGGGGATGGAAGGATGGGAGAAGACATGTTGGGGGATGGGAGGATGGAGGAGACATGTTGGAGGATGGGAGGAGACATGTTGGGGGATGGGAGGAGACGTTGGGGGATGGGAGGATGGAGGAGACATGTTGGAGGATGGGAGGAGACATGTTGGGGGATGGAAGGATGGGAGGAGACATGTTGGAGGATGGGAGGAAACATGTTGGGGGATGGGAGGATGGGGAGGAGACATGTTGGGGGATGGAAGGATGGGAGGAAACATGTTGGGGGATGGAAGGATGGGAGGAGACATGTTGGAGGATGGGAAGAGACATGTTGGGGGATGGAAGGATGGGAGAAGACATGTTGGGGGATGGGAGGATGGGAGGAGACATGTTGGAGGATGGGAGGAGACATGTTGGGGATGGGAGGAGACATGTTGGGGGATGGGAGGAGACATGTTGGGGATGGGAGGAGACATGTTGGGGATGGGAGGAGACATGTTGGAGGATGGGAGGAGACATGGTGGGGGATGGGGGGGACATGTTGGGGGATGGGAGGAGACATGGGTGGAGACATGTTGGGGATGGGAGGAGACATGTTGGGGGATGGGAGGAGACATGTTGGGGGATGGGAGGAGACATGGGAGGAGGCATGTTGGGGGATGGGAGGAGACATGTTGGGGGATGGGAGGAGACATGTTGGGGGATGGGAAGAGACATGTTGGGGGATGGGAGGAGACATGGGGGATGGGAGGATGGGAGGAGACATGTTGGGGGATGGGAGGAGACATGTTGGGGGATGGGAGGATGGGAAGAGACATGTTGGGGGATGGGAGGAGACATGTTGGGGGATGGGAGGATGGGAAAAAACATTTTGGGGGATGGGAAGAGACATGTTGGGGGATGGGAGGAGACATGTTGGGGGATGGGAGGATGGGAAAAAACATTTTGGGGGATGGGAGGAGACATGTTGGGGGATGGGAGGAGACATGTTGGGGGATGGGAGGATGGGAGGAAACATGTTGGGGGATGGGAGGAGACATGTTGGGGATGGGAGGAGACATGTTGGGGGATGGGAGGAGACATGTTGGGGGATGGGAGGATGGGAAGAGACATGTTGGGGGATGGGAGGAGACATGTTGGGGGATGGGAGGATGGGAAAAAACATTTTGGGGGATGGGAGGATGGGAGGAGACATGTTGGGGGATGGGAGGATGTGAAGAGAGATGTTGGGGGATGGGAGGAGACATATTGGGGGATGGGAGGATGGAAAATACATTTTGGGGGATGGGAGGAGAGTGTTGGGGATGGGAAGAGACATGTTGGGGGATGGGAGGAGACATGTTGGGGGATGGGAGGAGACATGTTGGGGGATGGGAGGAGTTAAGCCGGTTTCAAGTTACATCCTTCTTCCCTTGAAATATTACACACACACACACACACACACACACACACACACACACACACACACGAACACGCGCACACGCACATCACTTTTCCTCTAATAATCCCTTTCTTACTAAGACCTTTTTCCGCCAACTTTACCATACCGCCAACTTTACCAAACCTCCAATTTTACCATACCGCCAACTTTACCAAACCTCCACCTTTACCAAACTGACAACTTTTTTCAGTCTTTTCCTTATATCTGAAAGATGTTTGTTTAAACTTATTTTTTCAAATTGAACCTTTATTTAACTTGGCAAGTCAGTTAAGAACAAATTTTAATTTACAATGACAGCCTACCGGGGAACAGTGGGTTCAGGGGCAGAACAACAGGTTTGCCCCTTGTTCAGGGGCAGAAGAACAGATTTTTACCTTGTCAGGTCAGGGATTCGATCCAGCAACCTTTCGGTTACAGGCCCAACGCTCTAACCACTAGGCTACCTGCCACCCCAGGTATCAGGTTTTGCAGGTACCAAAGTAAAAACTTTTATTTCCGCCTAACAACCTAGTAATCACGCCTCTGCCCTCTATCCAGACATAGCCCCACTCTGCCCTCTATCCCTCCATAGCCCCACCATGCCCTCTACCCCGACATAGCCCTACTCTGCCCTCTACACCGACATAGTACCACTGCCCTCTATCCCGGCTAGAGGTCGACCGATTAATCGGAATGGCCGATTAATTAGGGCCGATTTCAAGTTTTCGTAACAATCGGTAATCGGTATTTTTTTGCCACCGATTTGCCGATTTTTTTCACCTTTATTTAACTAGGCAAGTCAGATTAAGAACACATTCTTATTTTCAATGACGGCCTAGGAACGGGGGTTAACTGCCTTGTTCAGGGGGGATTCGGGGATTCGTTTTTGCAACCTTCAGGTTACTAGTCCAACGCTCTAACCACCTGCCTTACATTGCACTCCACGAGGAGCCTGCATGGCAGGCTGACTACCTGTTACGCAAGGGCAGCAAGAAGCCAAGGTAAGTTGCTAGCTAGCATTAAACTTATCTTATAAAAAACTATCAATCTTAACATAATCACTAGTTAGCTACACATGGTTGATGATGTTACTTGTTTATCTAACGTGTCCTGCGTTGCATATAATCGATGCGGTGCCTGTTAATTTCTCATTGAATCACAGCCTACTTCGACAAACGGGTGATGATTTAACAAGCGCATTTGCGAAAAAAGCACTGTCGTTGCACCAATGTACCTAACCATAAACATCAATGCCTTTCTTTAAAACCAATACACAAGTATATATTTTTAAAGCTGCATATTTAGTTAATATTGCCTAATATGAAACTGTGTCACTTATCTTGCGTTCATTGCACGCAGTCAGGATATATGCAACAGTTGGGGCTGCCTGGCTTGATGTGAACTAATTTGGCAGAATTTTACGTAATTATGACACAACATTGAAGGTTGTGCAATGTAACAGGAACATTTAGACGTATGGATGCCACCTGTTTGATAAAATACGAAACGGTTCCGTATTTCACTGAAAGAAAAAACTTTTGTTTTCGAGATGATAGTTTCCGGATTCGACCATATTAATGACCTAAGGCTCGTATTTCTGTGTGTTATTATGTTATAATTAAGTCTATGATTTGATATTTGATAGAGCAGTTTGACTGAGTGGTGGTAGGGCCCAGCAGGCTCATAAGCATTCATTCAAACAGCACTTTTGTACGTTTTGCCAGCAGCTCCTTGCTGTGCTTCAAGCTGTTTATGACTTCAACCTGGGTGGGTATAATTTGTGGAACGTTCCAACAGGAATCTATTCCAAAAACTTCCTAAATAACAAGGTTGCCAAAAAACAACGCATGCAAAGTTGTATAGCGGCAGAATAAGATACCGGGTAGTGAGTGGTCTATTTCATTGCGTTTTTCACTCATCACGTTTATTCTGAAAAATGTCTGTCCTCACTCTGGTTGCCTATGGACAAACATTAAGAATAAGCTACGTGGTGAGTTTATGCCTATTCGGCAGCTAGTTAGCTAGGTTTGTATGCGTTGCTACCTTGTATGCGTTGTTGGTTGGCAACCTTTTACTTTACGTTTTTTGGAACAGATTCCTGTTGGAACGTTCCACAAATTATACCCACCCCTTCAATCCTATCAACTCCCAAGATTAGGCTGGTGTAACCGATGTGAAATGGCTAGCTAGTTAGCGGGTGCGCGCTAATAGCGTTTCAAACGTCACTCGCTCTGAGACTTGGAGTAGTTTTTCTACTTGCTCTGCATGGGTAACGCTGCTTCGAGGGTGGCTGTTGTCGATGTGTTCCTGGTTCGAGCCCAGGTAGGAGCGAGGAGAGGGACGGAAGCTATACTGTTACACTGGCAATACTAAAGTGCCTATAAGAACATCCAATAGTCAAAGGTATATGAAATACAAATCGTATAGAGAGAAATAGTCCTATAATTCCTATAATAACTAAAACCTAAAACTTCTTACCTGGGAACATTGAAGACTCATGTTAAAAGGAACCACCAGCTTTCATATGTTCTCATGTTCTGAGCAAGGAACTTAAACGTTAGCTTTCTTACATGGCACATATTGCACTTTTACTTTCTTCTCCAACACTTTGTTTTGCATTATTTAAACCAAATTGAACATGTTTCATTATTTATTTGAGGCTAAATTGATTTTATTGATGTATTATATTAAGTTAAAATAAGTGTTCATTCAGTATTGTCGTAATTGTCATTATTACAAATAAATACATGTTTTTTTTTTTTAAATCGGCCAATTAATCGGCACTGGGATTTTTGGTCCTCCAATAATCGGTATCGGCGTTGAAAAATCATAATCGGTTGACCTCTAATCCCGATATAGCCCCACTCTGCCCTCTACCCCGACATAGCCCCACTCTGCCCTCTATCCCGACATAGCCCCACTCTGCCCTCTACCCCAACATAGCCCCACTCTGCCCTCTATCCCAACATAGCCCCACTCTGCCCTCTACCCCGACATAGCCCCACTCTGCCCTCTACCCCAACATAGCCCCACTCTGCCCTCTACCCCAACATAGCCCCACTCTGCCCTCTACCCCAACATAGCCCCACTCTGCCCTCTACCCCAACATAGTCCCACTCTGCCCTCTACCCCAACATAGCCCCACTCTGCCCTCTACCCCAACATAGCCCCACTCTGCCCTCTACCCCAACATAGCCCCACTCTGCCCTCTATCCCAACATAGCCCCACTCTGCCCTCTACCCCAACATAGCCCCACTCTGCCCTCTACCCCAACATAGCCCCACCCAACACGTCCTTGATTTCTTTCTCTACATTACCCTTCAGAGTCAGTGTATCCCTTTGCCTTATCGAGTAGTAGACCGTCAACCTTTAAGAAAATATACAACAATATAAATTCCATCTCTTGAGATTAAATTAGGTTGAATGTGTACTTTGAAATGACTACTGGTCAGTTTAGGGCAGGGGGTTGGTTGAGTTTAGGGCAGGGGGTTGTGGTTTAGTTTAGGGCAGGGCAGGGGGGGTTGTGGTTTAGTTTAGGGCAAGGGGTTGGTTGAGTTTAGAGGAGGCTTGTGGTTGAGTTTAGGGTAGGAGAGTTGTGGTTGAGTTTAGGGTAGGAGGCTTGTGGTTGAGTTTAGGGTAGGAGGCTTGTGGTTGAGTTTAGGGTAGTAGGCTTGTGGTTGAGTTTAGTGTAGATGGGTTGTGGTTGAGTTTAGTGCAGATGGGTTGTGGTTGAGTTTAGTGCAGATGGGTTGTGGTTGAGTTTAGAGGAGACTTGTGGATGAGTTTAGGGCAGGTGGTTGATAGTTTAGTTTAGGGCAGGTGGTTGATGGTTGAGTTTAGGGCAGGTGGTTGATGGTTGAGTTTAGGGCAGGTGGTTGATGGTTGAGTTTAGGGCAGGTGGTTGATGGTTGAGTTCAGGGCAGGTGGTTGATAGTTTAGTTTAGGGCAGGTGTGGTTGGTTGAGTTCAGGGCAGGTGGTTGATGGTTGAGTTCAGGGCAGGTGGTTGATGGTTGAGTTTAGGGCAGGTGGTTGATGGTTGAGTTTAGGGCAGGTGGTTGATGGTTGAGTTTAGGGCAGGTGGTTGATGGTTGAGTTTTGGGCAGGTGGTTGATGGTTGAGTTTAGGGCAGGTGGTTGATGGTTGAGTTTAGGGCAGGTGGTTGATGGTTGAGTTTAGGGCAGGTGGTTGATGGTTGAGTTTAGGGCAGGTGGTTGATGGTTGAGTTTAGGGCAGGTGATTGATGGTTGAGTTTAGGTCAGGTGGTTGATGGTTGAGTTTAGGGCAGGTGGTTGATGGTTACAATTAGGGCAGGTGGTTGATGGTTGAGTTTAGGGCAGGTGGTTGATGGTTGAGTTTAGGGCAGGTGGTTGATGGTTGAGTTTAGTGCAGGTGGTTGATGGTTGAGTTTAGGGCAGGTGGTTGATGGTTGAGTTTAGGGCAGGTGGTTGATGGTTGAGTTTAGGGCAGGTGGTTGATGGTTGAGTTTAGGGCAGGTGGTTGATGGTTGAGTTTAGGGCAGGTGGTTGATGGTTGAGTTTAGTGCAGGTGGTTGATGGTTGAGTTTAGGGCAGGTAGTTGATGGTTGAGTTTAGGGCAGGTGGTTGATGGTTGAGTTTAGTGCAGGTGGTTGATGGTTGAGTTTAGGGCAGGTGGTTGATGGTTGAGTTTAGTGCAGGTGGTTGATGGTTGAGTTTAGGGCAGGTGGTTGATGGTTGAGTTTAGGGCAGGTGGTTGATGGTTGAGTTTAGGGCAGGTGGTTGATGGTTGAGTTTAGGGCAGGTGGTTGATGGTTGAGTTTAGTGCAGGTGGTTGATGGTTGAGTTTAGTGCAGGTGGTTGATGGTTGAGTTTAGGGCAGGGGGCAGAAGTCAGAGGGAAGGTTAAGTACATGTAATTGGGGTTTACCCTGGAGTTTCTTGAGGACAGCCACCTCCATCTTGAGGACCTGTTTAGGCTGCTGTGCTGATTCCACCTTCAGAGCAACACTGACCCTGGTCAGCAGGTCCAACGCCTCGTAGATCTCCCCAAAGCCACCGCCGCCAATTTTCTTTGTCTATACACAAATCCCAAGGCCAAACATAATGTCATAATGTGGAAAACATAGGTTAGTAGATTATTTTATTTTTCAATCTTCCCACCATCCAACCTTCCTCCCCCATTCCTAGACACATTTACATGTTTCTTCCTCTCTAATCAGTATCCACACAAACACGAAAAACACACACACACACACACACACACACACACACACACACACACACACACACACACACACACACACACACACACACACACACACACACACACACACACACACACACACACACACAATCTTGTGTGACATAAGCAGCTCAACTCAAAGGGATTAGCAGTGGCAGATTTACATAACATCAGCTCCTTTGTCAGTGCTAGGGTTTAATCATTTCCCGGTATCACTTTTCTCCCGGGTAACCCAGTATTTCCCGCCAAAACTGTGAGTGTCATTCAAAAGCATTATAAAGCATACAAATGTGTCTGGATTTGATTGGAGCTTTGATCAGCATGAAAATGTAAACCTGATGTTACCTGAGGCTGATGAGCCCTGCATTAACCACATTTAATGAGCCCTACATTAACCACATTTAATGAGCCCTACATTAACCACATTTAATGAGCCCTACATTAACCACATTTAATGAGCCCTACATTAACCACATTTAATGAGCCCTACATTAACCACATTTAATGAGCCCTACATTAACCACATTTAATGAGCCCTACATTAACCACATTTAATGAGCCCTACATTAACCACATTTAATGAGCCCTACATTAACCACATTTAATGAGCCCTACATTAACCACATTTAATGAGCCCTACATTAACCACATTTAATGAGCCCTACATTAACCACATTTAATGAGCCCTACATTAACCACATTTAATGAGCCCTACATTAACCACATTTAATGAGCCCAAGCCCAAAAAAGCCCAAATGATTGTGATGTTATCCAATACATACCTGATATACAGGCAGTGGTGGAAAAACTACCCAATTGTCAAACTTGAGTAAAAGCATAGATACCTTAATATAAAGTAAAAATGAAAGTCACCCAGTAAAATACTACTTGAGTAAAAGTCTAAAAGTATTTGGTTTTAAATATACTTAAGTATCAAAAGTAAATGTAATTGATAAAATATACTTAAGTATCAAAAGTAGAAGAAAAAGTATAAATAATAAAAAAAATCCTTATATTAAGCTAAGCATTGTCTTGTTTTTAAAATGTACGGATAGTCAGGGGCACACTCCAACACTCAGACATTAATTACAAAAGATACATTTGTGTTTAGTGAGTCTGCCGGACCATAGGCAGTAGGGATGACCACGTGTTTTGGGATGTCAGGGAAAATGTATGGAGTAAAAAGTACAATATTTTCTATAGGAATGTAGTGAAGTAAAAGTAAAACTTGTCAAAAATATGAATAGTAAATTGAAGTAGAGATACTACCTACTTAAGTAGTAGTTTAAAGTATTTTTACTTAAGTACTTTACACCACTGTATATAGGCTACTGCACATTACGCACGGCAGAGAAACATAAAAGCCCATAGATGTAGCTAGCTATATGCTCTCTTGGGTAAATAAAAGCTAATCCTTTTGAGTGTGAACTTTACTACTGTACTGTATTATATGGACTGGAATTACGCACATCGTTCAAACCATGATAAATCTGGGAGAAAACATGTGATTCTGGTGCAGCACATGATGCTTATAAAGTTACAAGTATAGGCTAGCGTATTAGAATTTAATTTTGAAATATAATAGGGTCTATTAGTATAGTTAGTAGGCTGACGCATATATACCTTTCATAATATTCCTCTCTATTGTTGCTTCATTCCTTCCTCGCTTTCAACAGTTAAATGAAATAAGTTTCATTGTCCTTATCTTCATCATTCTAATGACATCCTTGAATAAAATAGGACTAGAATTACATGCCGACGGCTTTCACTTATCTTCATGAAGATTAAACGGTTAGTGAATAAATAACTACCGCCATCGCTCTACTTTCAAACTACTACTAGTTTTATTGGCTGCTGTATTTAACATTTAGCAAAACAAGAGCTTGCATCCTTCTTCGAATAGTCAATTGGTATAAGAAATGCCCCAAAAAATGATGTCCAGCAAGCTATTCTAGTATAGCTTTCCCTAAAAGCGCAAGAGATGCAAGAAACAGAGGCTATAAGTTTGAAGTTTATTATGCATAACCCATCATTAATTAGCTAAATATAAGGCTAATACTGCATTGAATGGATTACCTGAAAGAGGTAGTCCAGGACATCTATGACATCTGTATATAGGGCTATATGTCAATCTAGAACACAGTTATCTGTTTTGGATGCAATTTGAATGGAGTTGATGGAGATAGAGAAAGACTGCGAGAGAGTGCTTGCGTGTGCACTGATTTAAAGCAACGATATTCGAGTGATAGGCTGTTTAAAAATTCTGCAGCTGCAATATTATTATTATATATTTTTTTAAATCTTTACAATCCAAAAACAAGGTGACCCCCAAAAGCCAGATGGATATGGGTAAATTAGATGCTATGGTGGAAAAATTGCAAGACTATGTTATAATACTTGTATTGCATCAAATGGTTGTGTTATGCAATAGAATAGAGTATTCTGTTAACTATTGTGTGTGTGTTCCACTGAGGATGGACCTCTGAGAGATAACACTGACAGAGGAGATTTATGATGTCTTTTGGGTGATAAAACCTAAAGAGCATTCCAGAGCATGAGTTAATGTTTCTGTTCTATACCGTACCAGGGAGAGATGCTTCCAGTTTGGAGTTGGAGGGCCAGACACTGGTCTATACAATGAAAACTGTTGACACAGCAGATGCTGTCTGCTATGTATTATAGGTATCTTTCATACAAATCTTAACCTTATGACCCATTCTATATATCTGTTGTTCGTCATGTAGGTTGAAAGGGGTGTATCTTGGCTATAAAATACCTTTGTACTTTTGTCTCTGGGCTCTCAACGAATCATTTGACCGTGAATCGTCGACCAGCCATGACCAGCCATCATTATCGTAGAGCACTCAATCGATTCACTTTATATGTGTGTGTTGTATTGACCTGCTTCCTTATTAATAAGTGATTAAAGATGTAGTTTAAGTATAACTCTGACTTGTGTGATAAGTTTGTCTCTCCTCATTTGATAGTAAAGAAATTAACCACCACATTTGGCGACAAGGATGGGATGTGAATCTTCACTTGGTGATCGCTCCTGATGACCTGGGTAAATCGTGCACGAGGGATCCCTCAAACTTGGGATCTCAGGGGAGACCACACTTCGGGAACGAAGCAGATGGACCCCTTTGATCTGAGAGGCAGCGAGCCGAGTGGATACCACATCTCAAACTTAGTTTTTTTTGTTTTTAAAGAGGTGAGCAAAACACACTTGAAGTTGTGTTTTTAAGAAAAGCCTCTGTTACGTGAGCTCTGAGTGTGTATTCCTGTGTGAGGGGGGCACCTTGGAGGCGTAAACAGGGCCGAGTAAGTGGAGGATGATCTGAGAGTTAGTCGACTCAAAGACACCTATCATTGGTCGGTTGCGGGCGACCTAGAGCAGTCCTGACACTGAATTGATCACAGTGGAGATTGGTGCGGTCTGTAGGGATGAGGGGCCACGGTGACTGTGGGTTCTGTGTGAAGCACGGTACCTGGTGAAACCCTATTGGAAGAAGGACCTCATTCTGAAAAGTGTCAGTGAGACCTTCTAAGTGATCCTCAAAAGTGGTGAATTCCAATTATTTTAAATGCGCTAGCCAGGTATGCCCTGGGTTTGGTAATTTAGCGTTAAACATCCAGAATGTGTCTGAACTAGTTAAGATCATTATGATATAGTATAAGATAGTAAGGTGCACCTGTACTTGTTTTAAACCTGTACTTGCTTTAAACATGTAATTGTTTTAAACCTGTACCCCATTTTAGAAGTATTGAAATATGTAAATGTATGAGTTGTATTATCCTAGGAACTAATCATGAGATAGAAATTAGAAAATATTCCTGCAGGTTAAAATATTGTTGAAAAACAACTAATTGATTAGGTATGTTTGAGAATAGCATTGTGTGACTGTGATATGAGAGTTTTGTGAATATGGAAATGAGTCTTAATCTGACGTTTGGATAGTAACATATAGAAACATGCTTAACCAGATGATTGAAATTTGGATAATAAGCTTTGATATAACGTTCTCTTGGGGTTCCGTTCCCTCACTGCCCATCATAGAAGATCACGGTGTGGTATTGAGAGTGGGATGATATTTTAGAAAGCAGCGGAAGGTCTATAGTTCCTCAGAGGCTTGATTTTGCCGTGGTCTCTGGGAGGTTAGAGAACCGTTGAGGATCCCATGGTCATTGTCGGGAAACAAATGTTTATTTTTGGTTCTGCTGGGAGTATGTTTGGAGAGCTGCTTTGTAGCTGTGGAGAGTCCTTGAAAAAGCAAATGGAATGGTTGTCGTGAGTACCTGAGAATTTCTTACGTTTTATATGGATTCTGTGAATATATGAAAATATGATAAATTGTATGTGCGTATAATCGATTACTGGAGATTTGATAAAGTAATTCTGGGAATATATTTATGCCCAAACAGTTCGAGCTTCTACTTTTAAAGATACATCTTTCCAGAAATAAGTCCCTCACTGTTGCCGCTTGTTATAGACCCAGCTCAGCTCCCATCTGTGCCCTGGACACCATATGTGAATTGATTGCCCCCATCTATCGTCAGAGTTCAAACTGCTAGGTGAATTGGGATATGCTTAACACCCCGGCCGTCCTACAATCCAAGCTAGATGCCCTCAATCTCACACAAATTATCAAGGAACCTACAAGGTACAACCCCAAATCCGTAAACATGGGCACCCTCATAGATATTATCCTGACCAACTTGCCCTCTAAATACACCTCTGCTGTTTTCAACCTGGATCTCAGCGATCCCTGCCTCATTGCCTGCGTCCGTTATGGGTCCGCGGTCAAACGACCACCCCTCATCACTGTCAAACGCTCGCTAAAACACTTCAGCTAGCAGGCCTTTCTAATCGACCTGGCCCGGGTATCCTGGAAGGATATTGACCTCATCCCATCAGTAGAGGAGGCCTGGTTGTTCTTTAAAAGTGCTTTCCTCACCATCTTAAATAAGCATACCCCTTTCAAAAATAATTGAACTAAGAACAGATATAGCCCTTGGTGTTCACTCCAGATTTGACAAACAGAAAATTGCATCCTGCAGCACTAATTCCAAAACGTTTTGGGACACTGTAAAGTCCATGGAGAATAAGAGTACCTCCTCCCAGCTGCCCGCTGCACTGAGACTAGGAATAAATCCACGATAATCGAGAATTTAAATAAGCATTACTCTACGGCTGGCCATGCTTCCACCTGGCTACCCCAACCCCGGCCAACAGCTCTGCACCCCCCGCAGCAACTGGCCCAAGCCCCCACGCTTCTCCTTCACCCAAATCCAGACAGCTGATGTTCTGAAAGAGCTGCAAAATTTGGATCCCTACAAATAAGCTGGGCTAGACAATCTGGACCCTCGCTTCCTAAAATTATCCGCCGCCATTGTTGCAACCCCTATTCCTAGTCTGTTCAACCTCTCTTTCGTATCGTCTGAGATTCCAAAAAAATTGGAAAGCGGCCGCTGTCATCCCCCTCTTCAAAGAGGGAGACACTCTAGACCCAAACTGTTATAGACCTATATCCATCCTGCCCTGCCTTTCTAAAGTCTTCGAAAGCCAAGTGAACAAACAGATCACCGACCATTTCGAATCCCACCATACCATCTCTGCTTTGCAATCTGGTTTCCGAGCTGGTCATGGGTGCACATCAGCCACGGTCAAGGTCCTAAACGACATCATAACCGCCATCGATAAAAGACAGTACTGTGCAGCCGTCTTCATCGACCTGGCCAAGGCTTTCGACTCTGACAATCACCGTATTCTTATTGGAAGACTCAACAGCCTTGGTTTCTCTAATGACTGCCTCGCCTGGTTCACTAACTACTTCTCAGATAGAGTTTAGTGTGTCAAATCGGAGGGCCTGTTGTCCGGACCTCTGGCAGTCTCTATAGAGGTGCCACAGGGTTCAATTCTCGGGCTCTCTTTTCTCTGTATATATCAATGATGTTGCTCTTGCTGCTGGTGATTCTTTGATCCACCTCTATGCAGACGACACCATTCTGTATACTTCTGGCCCTTCTTTGGACACTGTGCTAACAAACCTCCAAACGAGCTTCAACGCCATACAACTCTCCTTCCGTGGCCTCCAAATGCTTTTAAATGCTAGTAAAACTAAATGCATGCTCTTCAACCGATCGCTGCCCGCACCCGCTCGCCGGACTAGCATCACTACTCTGGACGGTTCTGACTTAGAATATTTGGACAACTATAAATACCTAGGTGTCTGGCTAGACTGTAATCTCTCCTTCTAGACTCACATTAAGCATCTCCAATCCAAAGTTAAATCTAGAATCGGCTTCCTATTTCACAAAAATGCCTCCTTCAAACTGACAATCCTACCGATCCTTGACCTCAGCGATGTAATTTACAAAATAGCCTCCAACACTCTACTCAGCAAATTGGATGCAGTCTATCACAGTGCCATCCGTTTTGCCACCAAAGCCCCATATACTCCCCACCACTGTGACCTGTATGCTCTCATTGGCTGTTCCTCGCTACATATTCGTCGCCAAACCCACTGGCTACAGGTCATCTATAATTCTTTAATAGGTAAAGTTCTGCCTTATCTCAGCTCACTGGTCACCATAGCAACACCCACCCGTAGCACGCGCTCCAGCAGGTATATTTCACTGGTCATCCATCCCCAAAGCAAACACCTCCTTTAACCGCCTTTCCTTCCAGTTCTCTGCTGCCAATGACTAGAACGAATTGCAAAAATCACTGAAGTTGGAGACTTATCTCCCTCACTAACTTTAAGCATCAGCTGTCAGAGCAGCTTACCGATCGCTGCAGCTCTACACAGCTCATCTGTAAATAGCCCATCCAACCAATTACCTACCTCATCCCCATATTTGTTTTTCTGCTTTTTTGCACACCAGTATTTCTACTTGCACATCCTTACCTCCTTAATTTTGCACACACTGTATACAGCTTTGTCTATTGTGTTAGACTGTACGTTTGTTTATCCCATGTGTAACTCTGTGTTGTTGTTTTTGTCGCACTGCTTTGCTTTATCTTGGCCAGGTCGCAGTTGTAAAAGAGAACTTGTTCTCAACTGGCCTACCTGGTTAAATAAAGGTGAAATAAAAAAATACAAAAATATATATATGTAAATAATGTATTATTATTTAGTATACACAGGAAGTGGAGCCATGGTGCTGTCCTACCCCTGTCTACTCCTCCCAGTCCCAGTCGAAGTCTCAGTCCCAGTAGAGGTCCCATTCCAAGTCCCAGTCCCAGTAGAGGTCACAGTCCCAGTCCCAGTCGAGGTCACAGTCACAGTCCCAGTCGAGGTCCCAGTCCCAGTCGAGGTCCCAGTCCCAGGAGAGGTCCCAGTTCCAGGAGAGGTCACAGTCCCAGTCGAGGTCCCAGTCCCAGGAGAGGTCCCAGTTCCAGGAGAGGTCACAGTCCCAGTCCCAGTAGGTCCCAGTCCCAGTAGAGGTCACAGTCACAGTCCCAGTCGAGGTCCAGTCCCAGTCGAGGTCCCAGTCCCAGTCCCAGTAGAGGTCACAGTTCCAGTAGGTTTCAGTCCCAGTCCCAGTAGGTCTCAGTCCCAGGTGGTCCCAGTCCCAGCTACACTAACCTCACATGGCACCCTGTCCCTGGTAGCTCTGGCCGGGGGACACAGGCACACACACGCACCACAGCATGGTAGAGAGGAGCGGCCAGGGGGATAGCGCTGGGAATAGCACACTGAGTGGCTACAAATAGCTTCTCTCGCTTTATTAAGTTCCAGTCCACTTGGTGGCAAGGAGCTGTATGTGCACTGCACACATGGAGCTGCGTTTATTAAGTTCCAGTCCACTTGGTGGCAAGGAGCTGCATGTGCACTGCACACATGGAGCTGACCCAAAACTGTCCAGGTCAGTAGGTGAGATGGACAAGATAAAGATATGGGGGAGAGTGGAGCCAATTAATGGAAAACAAATACAGCTTTGT
The DNA here is from genome assembly GCF_901001165.1 of Salmo trutta. NCBI lineage: Eukaryota > Metazoa > Chordata > Actinopteri > Salmoniformes > Salmonidae > Salmo > Salmo trutta. The sequence continues at coordinate 12,380,649 of NC_042981.1, read as the reverse complement.
TGTGATGAATTGGTGATTGCTTAGGGAGCACAAACATGGCATAACGGAATGGTGACACACTCACACACTCACACACACACACACACACACACACACACACACACACACACACACACACACACTCACTCACTCACTCACTCACTCACTCACTCACTCACTCACTCACTCACTCACTCACTCACTCACACACACACACACGCACACACACAGTAGTGTAAAGTACTTTAAAGTATTTTTACTTAAGTACTTTTTTGCGGTATCTGTACTTTACTTGACTATTTATATTTTTTACAACTTTTACTTCACTACATTCCTAAATAAAAGAATGTACTTTTTACTCCATACATTTTCCCTGACACCCAAAAGTACTCATTACATTTTGAATGCTTAGCAGGACAGGAAGATGGTCCAATTCACACAATTCATATCAAGAGAACATCCCTGGTCATCTACTGCCTCTGATCTGGAGGACTCACTAAACACACAGGCTTAGTTTAAATCATGTCTGAATGTTGGAGTGTGCCCCCGGCTATCCCTAAATAAATAAAAATAAGAACATTGTGCCCACTGGTTTGCTTAATATAAGGAATTTGAAATGATTCATACTTTTACTTTTGATACTTAAGTATGTTTTAGCAACTACATTTACTTTTGATACTTAAGTATATTTAAAATACTTTTAGACTTTTACTCAAGTAGTATTTTACTGGGTGACTTTCACTTTTACTTGAGTCCATTTCTATTAAGGAATCTTTACTTTTACTCAAGTTTGACAATTGGTTACTTTTTATACGCACGCACGCACGCACACACACACACACACACACACACACACACACACACACACACACACACACACACACACACTTACCACTTTCCATCGTTCCTTGACCAGGACAAGCACAGTGAGGATGTCAGCTTGGTCCGTCGCTGCAGCACTCATCCTGCCTGCGGTGGACTGCTGCTCACTGTGGTTCTTCCTCTGCTACCACTCCTGCTAACTACCACCAGCCGTATTAGATTGGGCCGGGCATCAGGTCCCTGTAGAGACCTAAACAACAGGCCCAGGAGAGAGGCAGAACCCACATAACACAACCACAATATACTGTGGTCTGTTGAATATAATAATGAATATAATGAACCCTAATTAATGAAGTATCTGTAAGTATCTCTGGATAACAGTGGCAGCTAAATGACTAAAATGTAAATGTATACTGTATGGAAAGTTCCAACACTTTAGACATAGCTTTGATTGAGGCTCCCTCAACACAGGGTTAACATCAAATCAAATGTATTTGTCACATGGGTCGAATACAACAGGTGTACATCTGTTGTTGATGTACAGTACTATATACACAGGGGTTAAAGCTAAAAAAAATCCCATGACTGAAACTTAAGTCGATCTCTGATTGATTGTCTGGGGCCAAGTTAACCTCCTCTTTCATGTCAGAAAGTCCTGACCATCATGCTTTTAGGGAAAGAGGATCATTTTGTAAATGTATTAAAACTGCGACTTTGATCAATTCCAGTCCCCTTGCTTAAAGGGTACGGTGTCCTCCACAGGATCATTTTTATGTAGAAATACCAAAATGCTCAGTTTAACCTCTTAAATGTAAAGTCCCCATATTTGGGGACCCTATTAGATGTTTTATTAAATTCAGTCTGGTATGAGAACGGTAGCCCCTATCTGCAAAAGCAGGGTATCTGCGGAAAACTGAGTATCTTGGCTATTGGTCTGTGCCATAAAATATTTGGTATGACTTTAGTATGGCTTTAGAAGCTTCTGATAGGCTAATTGACATAATTTGAGTCAATTGGAGGTGTACCTGTGGATGTATTTCAAGGCCTACCTTCAAATTCAGTGCCTCTTTGCTTGACATCATGGGGAAATCAAAAGAAAAATGGGCATAAGAATGTATAAGGGCAGGCTGAGTCGATGACTCCTTTCAAGATGGCTGCTACCAACATTCCGTTTAGCGTTGTGGATCATCAACAAAATAAACACGGAATATGTCGATTCACACCGAAAGCCGGGACTCCACAGATCATGAGGATGTCTTATTTGTCTTTGGTACTTCTTGTGTACCAAACCGCAATAAGGCTGTCGGTCTGATCGAGGCGTAAAACCATGCTTGAAACTCCTGCTGTAAAACTGGTTTTGTAAATGAATGCCACACGCGCGATTGAAGGATCAAAGAAGTAAACATGGTAGCAATGGAAAACTTGGATTCAAAGGCCAAAACTGCTTTCTAAATTGTTTCCCCGCGATTGTATGAAGAATTATTGTGCTTGTCAGAATACATATTTCCCTCCTATGGTTCTCGCAACTTCAATGCGCCTTGAGAGGAACATTTATCTTGCATAGAACACACAACAACAAGCCGACTAGGTAAATAGGTCAACTATTCTACTATAGTTTTAATAACAATATTACATGGCAAAAATAGTACCACTGGACAGTTCCATCCTGAGTGATAAATCACAGCCTTTGAATGACTTTGCCAGCAGCTACAGTAAGCTACTCACCACTGTCTGAGCTGAGCGCTGCTGTGGTGCGCATTATAGACTATTTAACTCCCTTCATCTGAACATCGGAGTGTCATCAACAATCATGCATGTCACTTCAGTGCCCACATCGTAACAGAGAAAATCAAATATTTGGGTATACATTTTGTAGAACAGACATGCTTCTGTCTAGATTAGCCTATGTCATCCCCAAACCCGTGTTGCGGATCTACACTGATCTCAAAAAAGACCTCTTCAGAACCCATATGACGGAAATCCTTCACAGTGACGGAGAACTTTAACCACTGGGTGTGCAGAAGGAATGTCAAGTAGCCTGTGGAGATGATAGCTAATGACAGCTGAGGCCTGTGGAGATGATAGCTAATGACAGCTGAGGTCTGTGGAGATGATAGCTAATGACAGCTGAGGCCTGTGGAGATGATAGCTAATGACAGCTGAGGCCTGTGGAGATGATAGCTAATGACAGCTGAGGCCTGTGGAGATGATAGCTAATGACAGCTGAGGCCTGTGGAGATGATAGCTAATGACAGCTGAGGCCTGTAGAGATGATAGCTAATAACAGCTGAGGCCTGTGGAGATGATAGCTAATGACAGCTGAGGCCTGTGGAGATGATAGCTAATGACAGCTGAGGCCTGTGGAGATGATAGCTAATGACAGCTGAGGCCTGTGGAGATGATAGCTAATGACAGCTGAGGCCTGTGGAGATGATAGCTAATGACAGCTGAGGCCTGTGGAGATGATAGCTAATGACAGCTGAGGCCTGTGGAGATGATAGCTAATGACAGCTGAGGCCTAGGCCTGTGGAGATGATAGTTAATAACAGCTGAGGCCTAGGCCTGTGGAGATGATAGCTAATGACAGTTCAGGCCTAGGCCTGTGGAGATGATAGCTAATGACAGCTGAGGCCTGTGGAGATGATAGCTAATGACAGCTGAGGCCTGTGGGCCATATGAACGAAACCTGGCTATTGAAAATGTACCCCTTGGGTTGAGGAGTAGCCTAGGCTTGGTTCCTAGTGCAGCCATCCCACACAAGCTCTCTCTCATCCCACAGCACCACCACACATACCCAGCAGCCCCACACACACGCTGACAGCAGCTACTAAGGGAATAGACGACATCGTGGTTGGGATCAATTCCATTTCAATTCTAGTCCATTAAGGAAATTCCAATTATCTTCAATGTTTTCAGTGGGTAAAATGTGGAATTGGAATTTGGTTTACTTTCTGAATTGACTGGAATTGAAATTGAATTGACCCCACCTCTGGGTTACAGAGTTCACTAAATCTAATAAAATGTATGCAAGCTTCACTCTATAACATATCTATACCCTCTATATATAACATATATATAACAGAACCAAGAGACGAGACATTTGTGTAACAACAAACCAAGTCAGGTCTATTTCAGTGTTGACTAGACCAGTCACTGCCGTGTAACAACAAACCAAGTCAGGTCTATTTCAGTGTTGACTAGACCAGTCACTGACGTGGTGTTTGATCATTTAAATGCTTCCAAGACGCCACTTTCCTGTCGTAAAACACATTCGACTTCATAGCCTACTTTATTAGCAAACTCTCAAAAGTGATGAGAACATATTTTTAGCGTTCTGTGTGAGGAAGTAGGCTACTCTAGCATTCTGTGTGAGGAAGTAGGCTACTCTAGCATTCTGCGTGAGGAAGTAGGCTACTCTAGCATTCTGCGTGAGGAAGTAGGCTACTCTAGCATTCTGTGTGAGGAAGTAGGCTACTCTAGCATTATGCATGAGGAAGTAGGCTACTCTAGCATTCTGTGTGAGGAAGTAGGCTACTCTAGCATTCTGTGTGAGGAAGTAGGCTACTCTAGCATTCTGTGTGAGGAAGTAGGCTACTCTAGCATTCTGTGTGAGGAAGTAGGCTACTCTAGCATTATGCATGAGGAAGTAGGCTACTCTAGCATTCTGCGTGAGGAAGTAGGCTACTCTAGCATTCTGCGTGAGGAAGGAGGCTACTCTAGCATTCTGTGTGAGGAAGTAGAGTACTCTAGTATGCTGTGTGAGGAAGTAGGCTACTCTAGCATTATGCAAAGAGGCCTCAGAGCACTCTTTGCTTACATGACATGACATCGCAATGCCAGTGTATCACCAGCAAAGGAGCAATCCCATGATGCAACGGGACAGGGGTGGGAAACGTCAATTACAGCACAGATGCAGACACAGTTAGATAACAGTGAAATCAAGAAGACAGTGAAATTTGCTACAATGTCGTTGACACGTTGTTGGAGTCCCACACACACGGTGGCCCTAGCGCTGCATCTCTCTCTCTCTTCCTAGATAAGACTAGCAGAGCAGCATGCATTTAGTGGGTTGTCGTACAGTCAGGGAACATACAGTCAGGGAACCCCAACTTTCATCTCTCTGTGTGAGAAGCCACCAATAAAACACACTCCGCATTAGCCTAAGTTTCAAGGTCACAGAGGCTCTATTCCAATCTCCTGCCTCTCTGGAGTCAGATACATTCCTGTTAGAAAATGAGCACTTTTTTGTACAGCGGGAGTAGTATATTTTCTTCAATCTCTCCATCTGGGCAATTCATAAAGCATCTCTGAGTAGAAGTGCTGATCTAGGATCAGTTTTGACTTTCAGATCACATGAATAAGATTACAGTATTTATTTATTTTACCTTTATTTAACTAGGCAAGTCAGTTAAGAACAAATTCTTATTTTCAATGACAGCCTAGGAACAGTGGATTAACTGCCTTGTTCAGGAGCAGAACAACAGATTTTTACCTTGTCAGCTCGGGGATCCGATCTCGCAACCTTTCGGTTACTAGTCCAACGCTCTAACAACTAGGCTACCTGCCGCCTTATATCTTATGCTACAGGGAGTCCACCGGACGGACAGTGGAATGTTGTCCCACTCCTCTTCAATGGTTGTACACGTCAATCCAGAGCATCCCAAACATGGTCAATCGGTGACATGTCTAGTGAGTATGCAGGCCATGGAAGAAGTGGAACATTTTCAGCTTCAAGGAATTGTGTACAGATCCTTGCCGCCCCTGTATATGATCCTAGAACAGCACTCCTACTTTGAGATAATTTATGAATACAGGTACAGAAGGCTGCCCGCTGCCTCAGAGCCAGCCCAGAACCACCCCACTCAGACAGCAGGTGGCTGGTCCACACTGTTGTAGTTGAGACCCAAATGGCACCATATTCCCTATTGAGTGCACTACTTTTGACCAGGAAGACTAGACTGCATGTCACAGTAATAAAGCAGTCACGATGAGATGATAGGCCTACTTCCATTCCTATTAGTCTGAGCAATCACACATCCACACACACACACGCACACACACACACACACACGCACACACACAGACACACACACACACACACACACACACACACACACACACTTGCCTCCCCCAACACACACAAACATGTGTCAAGTCAACACAGTAAATAGGAGTCATTAAACTAGGGGAAACACCTCCAATGTTTGCTAATCTAATTCATTAGTGAGTTAGAGCAGCCTCAGCCTGGTCTAATGGACCAGAGACGTCCTCCTCTATGGGTGACTCAAATGGTGCCCTATTCCCTATGAGCCCTGGACAAAAGTAGTGCACTATGTAGTAGAGGTCGATGATTAATCGGCATGAACGATTCAAGTTTTCATAACAATCGGTAATCTGCATTTTGGGACGACCGATTATGGCCGATTACATTGCAATCCACGAGGAGACTGCGTGGCAGGCTGACCACCTGTTACGCGAGTGCAGCAAGGAGCCAAGGTAAGTTGCTAGCTAGCATTAAACTTACCTTATAAAAAACAATCAATCATAATCACTAGTTAACTACACATGGTTGATGATATTACTAGTTTAACTAGCTTGTCCTGCGTTGCGTATAATCAATGTGGTGCCTGTTAATTTATCATCGAATCACAGCCTACTTCGCCAAACGAGTGATGATTTAACAAAAGTGCATTCGCATCAGGGTATATGCAGCAGTTTGGGCCACCTGGCTCGTTGCAAACTGTGTGAAGACCATTTCTTCCTAAATAAGACCGTAATTAATTTGCCAGAATTGTACATAATTATGACAGAACATTGAAGATTAGGCTGGAAAATACTATAGTGCCTATAAGAACATCCAATAGTCAAAGGTATATGAAATACAAAAATGTATAGAGAGAAATAGTCCTATAATTCCTATAATAACTACAACCCAAAACATCTTACCTGGGAATATTGAAGACTCATGTTAAAAGGAACCACCAGCTTTCATATGTTCTCATGTTCTGAGCAAGGAACTTAAACGTTAGCTTTTTTACATGGCACAAAATGCACTTTTACTTTCTTCTCCAACACTTTGTTTTGCATTATTTAAACCAAATTGAACATGTTTCATTATTTATTTGAGACTAAATAGATTTTATTTATGTATTATATTAAGTTAAAATTAAAGTGTTAATTCCGTATTGTTATAATTGTCATTATTACAAAAATATAAATAAAAAATAAAAATACAAAAAATGCCAGATTAATCGGTATCGGCGTTGAAAAATCATAATCGGTCAACCTCTATCTACTATGTAGTGAAAAGGGTGCCATTTGGGATGCTGATCTCTGGAGATTAAAGCAGTGTCTGATTCCCTAGCTGCTGCTGCCTGGTCCTGGCTGTTCAGTCATCTCTCTGTTTAAGGCCTGGAGCCTTGACCTGGAGCCTTGGCCTGGAGCCTAGCCCTGGAGCCTAGCCCTGGAGCTTTTTCTTATTTTTTTCACCTTTATTTAACCAGGTAGGCCAGTTGAGAACAAATTGTCATTTACAACTGCGACCTGGCCAAGATAAAGCAAAGCAGTTCGACACATAACAACACAGAGTTACACATGGAATAAACAAACGTACAGTCAATAATACAGTAGAAAAAGTATATATACAGTGTGTGCATATGAGGTAAGATAAGGGAGGTAAGGCAATAAATAGGCCATGGTGGCGAAGTAATTACAATATAGCAATTAAACACTGGAATGGTAGATGTGCTGCCTAGCCATGGAGCCTCCCCTCTGAGCATGATGATACAGTCGGGAGTGAGAGGGCATGATAGTAGTGAATGATGTTGGGGTTGTCTCTCAATATCTGAACCTCATTAAAGTACTTGCAGACTACTGTATTGCTCAATTACTGTATAAAGTATGTATTGATTGTGTGTGAGACTCTGTAGTGTAAAGTTTGCCTGTTGATAAGCTATTCTTCTCAACTAATGAGTTGTTCTGGATCTTGAATCACAGGGCATAAAAAATCATGTAATGGCTAACATCATTATATGCCATGTCAAGCTATGAATGAAGTATTGTCTGTACCACACATGACTATGCAGCTACAGTACTCTCTCTCTCTCTCTCTCATACACACACACACACACGTCAGTTTAACATAACCATAATATGACGTGAGTGATTGATTAGAAACAAAGCTATGCAGTTGCTGTCAAAAATAATGGCTGTTGGCAGAAATGACTGTCTGTCATACTGGGGCTGCTATACCGCCAACGAACAAGCTAGAGACAAATATATCCAACTAGCACTACGCTTCTGATTTCATTACCACAATAAACATGTCATGACGACAATGCACGATATAAATTCGCTCTAGTAACAGTCAGCTGTTACAATGTAATAACTATATAACTAACTAATTGGTGTTTTACAGTGTGTTGCTGCTTTACTAAGCTGCGTAGCTAGCCTGGCGTTGCTACAGCAGATTTACGATTGCGCGTACACGCACATTGGTTGCACACACGGGCTATACTAGAGTGCCTCTTTGCATTTAGCGATTGGATATCATAAAGATAATCAACCTACTAAGGCTATGGGGAAACTGCGGTCTGGAATATAACCTTGATGCATCTAGTTATGGAACGACCTTGGCAGCGATGATACATTGCGTCAGTCCTTTTAAAATGTAGCTAATGTGGCCTACTGCATTCGTGCATGTTGACGTCGGCCAATGTTAGCTAGCTAGCTATCAGTATCCGTTTTCATAGCAGCGGTGTCCATACCTTGACCGCTCCAATCCTTGATCCGAAAGGAGCCGGGTGTGGTTACAGAAAATCCTCTGTGTTTGTCTTTACGGAATGTGGAGACATTGGGTGGAATCCCATAGCGGGCGCGTTATGCGCGTTATGCGGCGTTGATTCTGCAGCTGAGGTTCACATACAGACATGTGAATTCAGCAGTGACATAATGAGTTTGATTTAATCGTCCCTTTTCTCCCTTCTCTCTCCCTGTCACCTCAGCATCTCTCTCTCTCTATCGTTGCAGATCCCTGACGTGACTAACGGTATCAGCCAGCCTGACTGCGCGCTCGTTCACGATCATATCCCCCTCGCAACAGCTCGCTATGAAAACGCATTCGTGATTTAAAGCGCTAGTGTAATGCACGCGTAATTATGTTTCATGAGCATGGCCGCGCCCAATATTCCATAGGAAGTTCCCGGACTTGAGTTATTGTTACTAGGTCTTGCAAACCTCATATTACAATTTCACGTCCTCTATTCTATTCTGGTGTATTTTCATGTAATTGTTTTCATCAATGAAGATCCAGATATTAAGACAGCGTTGTAGATTTTGGTGCAACATGCTTCTGCACAATATCATGTGTGCTTTGGTATTGTCTCTCTACCACAATTTTAAGAGTTATTGCATTAACAACCACTATTCACTGAACATTTGCTGACAGCTAAGAACTATATATTTTTTACGGGTAAATACTTCAAAGGAGCTTGATGGGAATGTTCAAAACGGCTCATGTAGTTTTTGGAGCCAATCCCAAACAATTACATCTACCTCAAATTCTTGCCACTTGATTATTGCTGACCTGTTATATGAGCATGTGCTTGGTCCGCTCGCGGTGCTTACACCTATCTATTTGTGCATATATTTTCAGAAGGGCAAGACGTCCCAAGGATCCCGGATTTCACTAATCGATTACGTATCCATGCACAAGACCGTACAGTATACACCTCTGTTGTATTTCCTTTTAGCTACCTCAAAACAATCTGAGAGGAGTCGTTTCGTGTGTAACAGTTAGCTCGATCTAGCTATGACCGCCAATAGGAAATCAAACGGTCTGAATGCCAGCTAGTAGCTAATGTAGCTAGCCTACCGTGTGTTCATGTTGCTCTCGCAAGTCCTGGCAGTATTCTGTCCAGTAGATTCCCACCGCCCCCTCGTCACCCCAGGATGCCCAAGCTCTTCGGAGCGCTAGTTCTTGTCGGACTGGCTCTGGCGTGCTTAGCTTCCTGGGTGCTGGAGAGCTATGACACCCCCACCGCAGTGTCTGGCTGTCTAGCGGCTGGTGTTGTGAGCTGGGATGGAGATGACTAGTAGGACCAGTCTTCCTCCGTAACCCGGCGGCGACTTTGATAACATATTCTAGTTCGTGCAGGTGAGTGGATCCAGCTGTTTACTCGATTTTCTATCTAATTGCTAACTGGCTAGCTAAGGGCTGTCACTTCACTTGTCGCTGTCAATTGGCACTGACTGGCAGGGACGGGTGACCGCTATTAGCGAGTAGCTAAGTAACCCGATTGCCTAGTAGTGGCTTATCATGTAAAAAGCTACACTGAATGCGGTCACAGACAGACCAGTTAGTTGCCTTATTGGGTGCTGTACTGTCATGCATGGACAAAGCAAAGCTCGAATCCCTGAGCTGACAAGGTAAAAATCTGTCGTTCTGCCCCTGAACAAGGCAGTTAACCCACTGTTCCTAGGCCGTCATTGAAAATAAGAATTTGTTCTTAATTAACTGACTTGCCTAGTTAAATAAAGGTAAAATAAAATAAATAAAAAAAGTTTGCACCAGCCAGGCGAGCCAGCCATTGAGATAACACTGTTATTAACAGGTTGTAAGACTTTGAACACTGTTGTAACCATACTGAACAAAAATATAAACGCAACATGTAAAGTGTTGGTCCCATGTTTCATAAACTGAAATAAAAGATCCCAGAAATGTTCCATATGCACAAAAAGCTTATTTCTCTCCAATTTTGAGAACAAAATTGTTTACATCCCTGTTAGTGAGCATTTCTCCTTTGCCAAGATAATCCATCCACCTGACAGGTGTAGCATATCAAGAAGCTGATTAAACAGCATGGTCACTACACACGTGCATCTTCTGCTGGGGACAATAAAAGGCCACTCTAAAATGTATAGTTTTATCACACAACACAATGAATGCCACAGATGTCTAAAGTTTTGAGGGAGTGTGCAATTGGCATGCTGACTGCAGGAATGTCCACCAGAGCTGTTGCCAGATAATTGAATGTTCATTTCTTTACCATAAGCCGCACTCCAACGTCATTTTAGAGAATTTGTCAGTATGTCCTACCGGCCTCACAACCTCAGAACACATGTAACCACGCCAGCCCAGGACCTCCACATCCGGCTTCTTCACCTGTGGGAACGTCTGAGACCAGCCACCCAGACAGCTGATGAAACTGTGGGTTTGCACAAGTGAAGAATGTCTGCACAAAACATCTCAGGAAAGCTCATCTGTGTGATCGTCATCCTCACCAGGGTCTTGACCTGACTGCAGCTTGGCGTCGTGACCGACTTCAGTGGTCAAATGTTCAACTGAAATGGTCACTGGTACACTGTAGAAGTGAAACAAATGAATCCCGGTTTCAACTGTACCGGGCAGATGGCAGACAGCGTGGATGGCGTAGTGTGGGCGAGTGGTTTGCTAATGTAAACGTTGTGAACAGAGTGCACTGTGGTGGAGGTGGGGTTATGGTATGGACAGGCATAAGCTACGGACTATGAACACAATTGCATTTTATCGATGGCAATTTAAATGCACAGAGATACCATGACAAGATCCTGAGGCCCATTGTTGTGCCATTCATCCGCCGCCATCATGTCGCAAGGATCTGTACACAATTCCTTGAAGCTGAAAATGTTCTTCCATGGCCTGCATACTCACTAGACATGTCACCGATTGACCATGTTTGGGATGCTCTGGATTGACGTGTACAACCATTGAAGAGGAGTGGGACAACATTCCACTGTCCGTCCGGTGGACTCCCTGTAGCATAAGGTATAGGGCGGCAGGCTCTAGTTGTTAGAGCGTTGGACTAGTAACCGAAAGGTTGCAAGATTGAATCCCAGAGCTGACAAGGTAAAAATCTGTCGTTCTGCCCCTGAACAAGGCAGTTAACCCACTGTTCCTAGGCTGTCATTGAAAGTAAGAATTTGTTCTTAACTGACTTGCCTAGTTAAATAAAGGTAAAATAAAATAGTGGCAGGCCTATCACAACATCCTGAAGAGGTCCTGGAACGCACCAAATGGATTGACATCTGCTGAAACCATGGTGACTAATAGAAGCTTCTTCTCATATCCTCTTACACATATTACTTTCTATAAAGAGGAAACCAAGAAGGTCCTATTCACAGGGTTGAGGGATTGGTATGGAATTGGGCCATAAATGTCTATATCTGTACATGGCAAATCAGTTGACTAGGGAGTTGACTGGAGTAGATTGTAGAATAAGGTAAAGAAACCGCAAACCTACAGATATGTGCATTCTTTGTGCATTTCACCTCAAAGCTGAGCAGTCAGTCACTTCACTGCTTAATGCCCCTCCACTGGTATTGAATTACAAACACTATTATCTACAATACAACATTCATATGTCTAGCTTTCTACCAACCAGCTCTCTACGGCTGTGTTCACACAGGCAGCCCAATTCAGATTGTTTTCTTTACTAATTGGTCTTTTGACCAATCAGATCAGCTCTGAACAAGATATGATGTGAAAAGATCTAAAGTGATTGGTCAAAATACCAATTAGTGGAAAAAAGATCAGAATTGGGCTTCCTGTGTAAACGCAGCCATAGCCACCAGTGTAGCTGGTGTTAGTTCAAATCAAATTATATTTGTCACATATGCCGAATACCTTACTGTGAAATGCTTACTTACAGGCCCTTAACCAACAATGCAGTTCAAGATAGTTTAAAAAAAGTTGCCTCTCTGTGTTCGCTTGTCTGTGTAACATAAGCACTAGAGACTTACAGTATTTATTGATATTTATTCCAGCTATGTAAGCCAGAAATAGATGCACACATACAGTATACAAGGTAGATTCTACAGTATGAAGACAGTTCTCCATCATAAAACCAGGCAGAGGTGTTGTGACCAGCTGTCGCCAACTCAGTCACATAATAATGTTGCCTCTTGTTATACCCAGGAAGTACTCAGCCATAGTGGGCGGTCCACAAGACCCCTCCGGTAACTACTCCTTGATCTGTGCTGATGTTTCCATCACCTCTGGACCCAAGCGGCCGTACAACTTATTTGGCATTCTCAACCAGGTAGAGGATGTTACACTGGCAATACTAAAGTGCCTATAAGAACATCCAATAGTCAAAGGTATATGAAATACAAATCGTATAGAAAGAAATAGTCCTATAATTCCTATAATAACTACAACCTAAAACTTCTTAACTGGGAATATTGAAGACTCATGTTAAAAGGAACCACCAGCTTTCATATGTTGCCATGTTCTGAGCAAGGAACTTAAACAATATCTTTTTTACATAGCACATATTGCACTTTTACTTTCTTCTCCAACACTGTTTTTGCAATATTTAAACCAAATTGAACACGTTTCATTATTTATTTGACACTAAATAGATTTTATTTATGTATTATATTAAGTTAAAATAAAAGTGTTCATTCAGTATTGTTGTAATTGTCATTATTACACATACATATATATATAACAGAAAAAAAAGGCAGATTAATCGGCATCGGCTTTTTTTGGGCCCTCCAATAATCGGTGTCAGCGTTGAAAAATCATAATCGGTCGACCTCAATTAGGAACGTTCTACAACTGGTTTGACATTGGGAATGTTGTCAAATAGTTCAGAGAACATTAAGAAACAATGTTCTTCTGTGGGAATTTCAGTACTTCAGCATAACATTTTCTACAGGTTTCCTCATGGTTCATTTAAAGTCATGTTCTCAAACCACAAGAACATTTTCAAAACAGCTAACCCAAAAATGTTAAGCCAAAATAAGCTAAGACTGTTATTAAAAGTCTTATTGAAACATTCAGTGAAAGTATTAAGGAAGTTATTCAAAAACCTTGAAATAACCCATCATTTCCATTCTCAGAGCGTTAATAAAACCTCCCAGGAAAACTTAAAAGGAACCAGAGTAAAACATTCTCAGAACCCCCCCCCCCCCTGCAACCTATAAATGAATATTTACAGGACAGGCGAAATGTTCTCTTCCATTTTCTTAACGTTTCCATTCCCAGAACCAATGGGAAACCAAAAGTGTACATTCCCACAACTTTCAAGGAACCAAATGTGCTAGCTGGGACATGTTACAAATTTGTAAGTGCTTAAGATCCAGTTCAATCTCTTTAACTGTTTTCCTGTGTCTCCAAGTGTCTTCAGGACTGTCGTCTTGGGCCTGTCTGTCCCTGCATCTGGTCAGTAAAGCAGACACCTTTTACTACTCTGATGCTCTTTAACCTCAGCACAGCCTTAGGTGAGTCTCCTACTGGGTCCAGAGGACAACCATCCATTAAACTCTACCTGTCTCTCCCCCGTCAGCCAGTCTCAACTCGCTCCCTAACCCTTGCCCCTTCAATGTTTATAGATCTGTAATGTGTAAACCTGTAATCCTGCTACAACTACCTATCCAGACCCTTTAGATCTGCAAACATCTTGGGTTCGGGCCAAGGGGAAGCAAGCCGACTGGGACAGACTGTGTGCGTCTGTCCACACCGTGTGTGTATCCCTCTACTCACCCTTTGTCTCTCTGCAGGCCCCTGGGTCATAGGAGAGTTGATTGATTGCCACAGCGGAGCTTGCTTTGCCTTCGGAGTGTTCATCGACAGACACTTCATTGAGGGAAGCCTCACTTATGTCATTGGGGTTGTGCAGGTGAGGTATTTAATCATGATCATTATGAGATGTTAAGACATTATAAGGTGGTCATACACGCTTATGGCAAGTCTTTCAGTGCAATATACCTGCATTATAGGGCATTATGATTGGAGACATTTAGTAAAGCTCTATCTGACGGATACAGTGGAAGACTACAAGGCAGTGCTTCTATTTCAGTTCAAATGTTTCCCTGTAGTTGACAAACACATCTGTTTTCTCTCTCTTTCTCTGTTTTCTCCCCCCCTCCATTTCCCAACAGGTGATCTTCTTCAACATGCCTCTCACCTGTTAGTTTGATATGTTTGGTATACTGTTGTTATGCTGTAATACTCTTGAACTGCAAAAATCAAGGATTTTACACATGCCACATTACTATTTTCAAAGTTGACAGTTGAAATTAAGAAAAATGCTTTCTGTGCTATTTGGATGAACAAAAACATAGAAGAGCCAGTTTGGTCTACTTACAGTGCCTTCGGAAAGTATTCAGACCCTTTGACTTTTTCCAGACTTATTATAAAATGTATTTAAAAAACATCCCTCATCAATCTACACGTATTACCCCATAATGACAAAACCAAAACAGGGTTTTAGACATTTTTGCAAATGTATTACAAATAAAAAACAGAAATACCTTATTTACATAAGTATTCAGACCCTTTGCTATGAGACTTGAAAATGAGATCAGGTTTATCCTGTTTCCATTGATCATCCTTTAGATGTTTCTACAACTTGATTGGAGTCCACCTGTGGTGAATTCAATTGATTGGACATGATTTGGAAAAGCACACACCTGTCTATATAACGTCCCACAGTTGACAGTGCATGTCAAGCAAAAACCAAGCCATGAGGTTGAAGGAATTGTCTGTAGAGCTCCGAGACAGGATTGTGTCGAGGCACAAATCTGGGGAAGGTACTAAAACATTTCTGCAGCATTGAAGGTCCCCAGGAACACAGTGGCCTCCATCATTCTTAAATGGAAAAAGTATGGAATCACCAAGACTCTTCCGAGAGCTGGCCTCCCAGCCAAACTGAGCAATCAGGGGAGAAGGCCCTTGGTCAGGGAGGTGACCAAGAACCCAGTGGTCATCTGATAGAGCTCCAGAGTTCTTCTGTGGAGATAGAGATGGTTGTCCTTCTGGAAGGTTCTCCTACAACACTCCACCAATCAGGCCTTTACGGTAGAGTGGCCAGATGGAAGCCACTCCTCAGTAAAAGGCACATGGCAGCCCGCTTGGAGTTTGGAGCCAAAAAGCACCTAAAGACTCTCAGCCATGAGAAACTCTTTAGCCTGAATGCCAAGCGCCACGTCTGGAGGATACCTGGCACCATCCCTACTGTGAAGCATGGTGGTGGCAGCATCATGCTGTGGGGATGTTTTTCAGCAGCAGGGACTGGGAGACTAGTCAGGATCAAGGGAAAGATGAACAGAGCAAAGTACAGAGAGATCCTTGATTGAAACCTGCTCCAGAGAGCTCAGGACCTCAGACTGGGGCGAAGGTTCACCTTCCAACAGGACAATGGTCCTAAGCACACAGCCAAGACAACGCAGGAGTGGCTTCGGGACAAGTCTCAATGTCCTTGAGTGGCCCAGCCAGAGCCTGGACTTGAACCAGATCGAACATCTCTGGAGAGACCTGAATATAGCTGTGCAGCTACACTCCCCATCCAACCTGACAGCGCTTGAGAGGATTTGCAAACTTCTCAAATACAGGTGTGCCACGCTTGTAGCGTCATATCCAAGAAGACTTGAGGCTGTAATCGCTGCAAAAGGTGCTTCAACGAAGTACTGAGTAAAAGGTCTGAACACTTACGTAAATGTGGTATTTCAATTTTCTTTATATAAATTAGCAAAACCTGTTTTTGCTGTGTCATTATGGGGTATTGTGTGTAGATTGATGAGAAAAAAAACCTGTTTAATCAATTTTAGAATAAGGCTGTAACATAACAAAATGTGGAAAAAGTCAAGGGGTCTGAATACTTTCCGAATGCACTGTACATACCCGTGTAGGCTGCTGGGGGGAGGACGGCTCATAATAATGGATGTAATGGAGTGTAAGGAATGGTACCATTCCATTCGGGCAATTATTATGAGACATCCTCCCCTTAGCAGCTTCCTCTCCCCCGTTTGCTCAGTTTGGCTGGGCGACCATCTCTATTTGTATTTGTATTTATTATGGATCCCCATTAGCTGCTGCCAAAGCAGCAGCTACTCTTCCTGGGGTCCAGTAAAATTAAGGCAGTTTATACAATTTTAAAAACATTACAATACATTCACAGATTTCACAACACTGTGTGCCCTCAGGCCCCTACTCCACCACTACCACATATCTACATGACTAAATCCATGTGTATGTATAGTGCGTATGTTATCGTGTGTGTGTGTGTATGCATTTGTCTGTGCCAATGTTTGTGTTGCTTCACAGTTTCTGCTGTTCGATAAGGTGTTTTTTAAATTGTTTTTTAAATCAAATTTTACTGCTTGTGTCAGTTTCTTGATGTGGAATAGAGTTCCGTGTAGTCATGGCTCTATGTAGTACTGTGTGCCTCCCATAGTCTGTTCTGGACTTGGGGACTGTTTAGAGACCTCTTGTGGCATGCCTTGTGGAGTATGCATGGGTGTCTGAGCTGTGTGCCAGTAGTTTAGACAGACAGCTCGGTACATTCAACATGTCAATACCTCTCATAAATAAAAGTAGTGATGAAGTCAATCTCTCCTCCACTTTCAGCCAGGAGAGATTGACATGCATATTATTAATATTAGCTCTCTGTGTACATCCATGGGCCAGCCGTGCTGCCCTGTTCTGAGCCAATTGCAATTTTCCTAAGTCCTTTTTTGTAGCACCTGACCCCACGACTGAACAGTAGTCAAGGTGCGACAAAACTAGGGCCTGTAGGACCTGCCTTGTTGATAGTGTTGTTAAGGAGGCAGAGCATCAATTTATTATAGACAGACTTCTCCCCATCTTAGCTACTACTGCATCAATATGTTTTGACCATGACAATTTACAATCTTGGGTTACTCCAAGCAAGATTTAGTTGAGGTTTAGGGTTTAGTGAGTGTTTTGTTCCAAATACAATGCTTTTAGTTTTAGAAATATTTAGGGCTAACTTATTCCTTGCCACCCACTCTGAAACTAACTGCAGCTCTTTGTTGAGTGTTGCAGTAATTTCAGTCGCTGTAGTAGCTGACATGTATAGTGCTGAGTCATCCGCATACATAGACACTCTAGCTTTACTTAAAGTCAGTTGCATGTCGTTAGTAAAAATTGAAAAAAGCAAGGAGCCTAAACAGCTACCCTGGGGAATTCCTGATTCTAACTGGATTATATTTCAGAGGCTTCCATTAAAGAACACCCTCTGTGTTCTGTTAGACAAGTAACTCTTTATCCACATTATAGCAGGAATGTAAAGCCATAACACATACCTTTTTCCAGCAGCAGACTATGATCGATAATGTCAAAAGGTGCACTGAAGTCTAACAAGACAGCCCCCCCAATCATTTTATCATAAATTTCTCTCAGCCAATAATCAGTAATTTGTGTAAGTGCTGTGCTTGTTGAGTGTCCTTCCCACAAGCATGCTGAAATAATGTTGTCAATTTGTTTACTGTGAAATAGCATTGTATCTGGTCAAACACCATTTTTTTCAGAAGTTTATTAATGGTTGGTAACAGGCTGATTGGTCGGCTATTTGAGCCAGTAAATGGGGCTTTACTATTCTCAGGTAGAGGGATGACTTTTGCTTCCCTCCAGGCCTGAGGGCACACGCTCTCTATTAGGCATAAATTGAAGATGTGGCACATAGGAGTGGCAATATCATCTGTTATTATCCTGAGTAATTTGCCATCCAGATTGTCAGACCCCGGTGGCTTGTCATTGTTGATAGACAACAATAATTGGTTCACCTCTTCCACACTGACTTTACGGAATTCAAAAGTACAATTCTTGTCTTTCATAAATTGGTCCGATATACTTGGATGTGTAGTGTTAGCGTTTGTTTACTTATCTTGCCAATGAAAAAGTAATTAAAGTAAAGTAGTTCACAATATCAGTGGGCTTTGTGATGAATGAGCCATCTGATTCAATGAATGAAGGAGCCGAGTTGGCTTTTTCCCCCAAAATGTCATTTAAGGTGCTCCAAAGCTTTTTACTATCATTCTTTATATAATTTATCTTTGTTTCATAGTGTACTTTATTTTTATTTGGTTTAGTCACATTTCTCAATATGCAGTATGTTTGCCGAACAGTTGGGCTGAAAGACTTAATTGCCATACCTTTTGCCTCATCCCTCTCAACCATGCAATTTTTCAATTCTTCATCAATCCAAGGAGATGTAAGTTTTTACAGTCATTTTCTTAATGGTGTGTGCTTATTAGTAACTGGAATAAGTGGTTTCATAAATGCGTCAATTGCAGCGTCTGGTTGCTCGTCATTACACACCACAGACCAGCAAATATTCTAATCATCAACATATGAATCACTACAAAACGTATTGTATGACCTCTTATACACTACATTAGGCCCAGCCTTTAGAACTTTGGTTTTCCTAGATTTGGCAATTATATTGTGATCACTACATCCTATGAATTTGGATACTGTTTTAAGGCAAATATCTGCAGCGTTAATAAAAATGTGTTCAATACATGTTGATGATTTCATTCCTGTGCTGTTTGTAACTACCCTGATAGCTTGACTGACAACCTGATCCAGGTTTAAGGCACTGGTTACAGTTTGACGTTTTTTCCTGAGTGGGCAGCTTGATGATAGCCAGTCAGTATTTAAATCACCCAGAAAATATACTTCAAATCAAATGTATTTATATAGCCCTTCTTACATCAGCTGATATCTCAAAGTGCTGTACAGAAACCCAGCCTAAAACTTCTCTGTTGATATCACATACATTATCTAGCATTTTACACATATTA
The DNA here is from genome assembly GCF_901001165.1 of Salmo trutta. Taxonomy (NCBI): domain Eukaryota; kingdom Metazoa; phylum Chordata; class Actinopteri; order Salmoniformes; family Salmonidae; genus Salmo; species Salmo trutta. Next base: position 12,361,260 of record NC_042981.1, on the reverse strand, counting down.
CCCAGACACTGACTGTTAGCACTTGGTGGTAAATAGCAGCTTCCCACAGTAATGGGCTTTAGGTGAGGCAGATGAACCTGTAGCGATATCACTTCAACAGTATTTAACATTAGATCGTCTCTAAGCTTTACAGGAATGTGGTTCTGAATATAGACTGCAACACCGCCTCCATTGGCATTTCTGTCTTTTCGGAAGATGTTATAACCATGTATTGCTACCACTGTATCATCAAAGGTATTATCTATGTGAGTTTCAGAGATAGTCAGAATATGAATGAATCTGTTACAAGCAAGTTATTGACTTCATGGACCTTGTTCCTTAGGCTACATATGTTAATATGGGCTATTTTTAGCACTTTTCTGGGTTGCTGGATTGTTTTTAATGCTTTACTGGGAAGCTTATCAGAGGTAGACTTACTCATGTTATTTACATTAGAGTTGATAGTGCAGGGTGAGCTGCAGAAAGTGGTCTTCCTACTATTGCACACCGCCTCCGTGCTAACAGTAACTCTGGTTTATAGGCTCATGATTACTGCTTACAATAGCTGTAGGATAAACAGATGTATTCAGTGCAATTAGGGGTAAATAAATTAAATTACTTACATTGTGTTTGCCAATGCCCCTAAGATCATGTACATTTGATGTAGCATTATGACGACTCATTGTCACAATGGTAGGGATTAACTGAGCTGGTCTTGGATCATTTACCAGTCATTGTTTCAACGCAGCCTTGAAATGCGTGGACAGAGTCCAGGAGCCAAGATGATTTGGAAGGACTCCATCATTCCTGTGGAGTATCGTCTGTTTCCAGAAGGTGTCAAAGTTATCAATAAAAGTGACTCCAGCAGAGCTACAGTAGTCTTTTAGCCAGATGTGTAATGCCAGCAGTCTGCTGAATCTTTCACACCGCGGCCCAACGATGGTACTGGACCTGAAATTATTGGCCGTTTTTCTTTAGTCTTTTAATGATTAAATCAGTTCTTTAAAATCCATTTTCAAATGTTCTGAGCTAGCCCTCCTGATGTCGTTTGACCCCACATGGACTACGACAGTGTCAGCTCCCGGCATCTGTGGTAGAACAGTCGGAAGCAGCCTTGTGATGTCCTGTACTAATGCTCCTGGGTAGCACAGGGTTTTTGCCTTGGGGACCGAGATGTTTCTCACCATAGAGCTGCCTACGATGACAGCTGGTGATGTTGAATGGGCCGGTCTCTCAGACAGCCTCACGGTCTGGTAAGGCTGGGAGCTCCGAGGATCTGAACCCGAGGTAGAAGCCACCGGAGAGGGAGACAGCCGAGGACGAAGACGCAGGTACCTCCGGATCTGATCTTGATTGGGAAGCCACCAAGGATGAAGGCGCTCTGACCTCTGGATCCAGGGCGGCAAAGCTGTTTCTGGTCTGTGTCAGTTCAGAGCTCAACATCTCCATGGAGACCCCCATTGCCAGAGGACGCCTTCTTCGACTTCCATGGCGAGTGACGTACCTCCATGGCTGGTTGGTTGGGTCGAGATCAGCTCCGTTCTCCAGGGAAGGGTGAGACACCTTCGGGGATGGAACCCTGCCTTGCACCGGCCAGTCGGCTGTGGAGAGCCGACACGGTGGCGAAACATCCACCAGACCAGAGCGGCGTCCGGCTACTGGGGTGGAAGAAAAACAAAAAGTAGGTGGGCGTGGGTTCCCCAGTAGCTTATGTAGGTTTGCTACTTGCTTGCTAAGAGTAGCTACTTCGCTCCTGTAGTCCTCCGCAAGCAAGCAGTAGCTACATTGAAAGTCAGTGCGAACCACATTGTCCTGGAACAAAGCAAAGTAAACACAGCTTCTGCAACGCTGGAAACGTTCAATAGCGGCCTCCATTTGAGACCACCGAGCCAGCTAGGCTAGCTGGGCTTTCGCGTCTCTCCCCCTATACAGAATCTGGCAGAATCCCAGGACAGATAGCAGCGCTCACAGCAATTTAGCCCAACAGAGCCACAGGATTCAAAATAAAATAAAAGTATATCAAAAGACTGTCAGCTTTTAAACCGAGGTCTTTTATTTCAGGTTTCAGTATTCAACAGGTTTCAGTTTCTATGAAGAGTCTTGGTGGTTCCAAACTTCTTCCATTTAAGAATGATGGAGGCCACTGTGTTCTTGGGGACCTTCAATGCTGCAGACATTTTTTGGTACCCTTCCCCGGAGCTGTGCCTCGACACAATCGTGTCATGGAGCTCTACGGACAATTCCTTCGGCCTCATGTCTTGGTTTTTGCTCTGACATGCGCTGTGGGACCTTATATAGACATCTGTGTGCCTTTCCAAATCATGTTCAATAAATTTAATTGACCACAGGTGGACTCCAATCAAGTTGTAGAAACATCTCAAGGATGGCTGGAGTCTTTGACCATTTTTAGGGCCTTCCTCTGAGCCAAATATATTGATAAAAGTCACCTTGTCAGAGAGAGATTTACATAGTTATCAAAACAACATGCCAGGGTAAGCCTACATGAAACACAGCCCTTATTTTAAGTGTTTCTAAAATCCCCTATGGGAAAAATGAACGGTGGAAAAACGATTGGAACCGTTTCCCTATTTGACCGCTAGGGTTTATGGGTATTATGACACCTCCACTGTGGGGCTCTATACAGCTCGTTGAGTGTGGTCTTATGCAGCATTCAAAATAACTGGGAACTCGGAAATCACCGACTTCAGTGCGTTCAAAACAACTGCAGCTCCAACTGGGAAAATCGTTTTTAACGGGCATCCAACTCGGATTTCCAACTCGGGCCTAATTCTGGAGCTCTGACTTTCCGACCTAAAGATCACTGACGTCATGATATGATCTAGTATTTTTCCGAGTTCACAGTTGTTTTGAACGCGGCATTAGTGCCAGCATCGGTTTGTGGTGGTAAATAGACAGCTACGAAAAATACAGATGAAAAATATATTGGTAAATAGTATGGTCACAGCTTATCATGAGGTATTCTAACTCAGGCAGAACTCTACACGTTCTTAATAGTAGAGATCGCGCAACAACTGTTGTCAATAAGGAGACACACCACCACCCCAGATCTTACCGGACTCTGCAGTTGTCCTGCCGATGCATAGAAAAACACCTAGGTTTATATTATCCATGTCCTTGTTCAGCCATGACACAGAGAAGCATAGTATCTTTACCTGCTACGTTAGTTATCCTAACCTGCGTTAATGATCCTAACCTGCTGTGGCGACAACGCGGGGGCTTGGTTTTCCTGGACACGGGTCGCAGCCAGACCAAACGTTTTTGCTCATTGTTCTATCTGCGGTCAGACCTTACATCATTAGCTTGGGAGAAGGCTACACATACCAGGTCGGAAGTTTAGCAGCACTCTTTGCACATGCAGAATCTTCTCTCGTCAAAATAGCTGAAGTAAACGTTGTTTTCATCCTTGTGTTTATGCTGCGATAGGATGGATTGGTGGTGGTGGTTGACACTTTGTTGTCCTCTCCTCTTTGTGATTAAGCAAATGCGCCACCTACAGTAGGGAGTAGGCCAGAGTAGTTTTGTAGGCTACGTATTAAAAATGGTATGTGCCCTCACCCAATATGATATCTGTGTACTCTGTATGGCTCTCGTAAATGTTTACTCTGTCGAGTGTCGCAATACTTCTACAACAATGAATTAAGAGATGTGACTAGTTGAGTTTCATTGCAACAACTCATAATAAAGCATACGCTATGCATTCACAACCACCATGCAATGATTTCAGCCGCAAGAGTAGGAACTAGGAAGTGACGCTCCGAAAAGCAGAAAAAAAGTTTTCTGTTTCAGAAGATACTGAGAGAAAATGCCGAGCAGAGCATTGTAGCCTTCCAGCTACAAGGTAGGTTAAAGTAGAAATTGCATTTATTCGTGTGTAATAATGTCAAAACGTGTCAATGGTAATGTGACAACTTGTCAATGTATTTAAACTTCTCTACGGTGAAAGAAAGGGATCAATATAGGATTCAGGATATGGGTCCGATATGCATCATTAATTGTCCCCTCCCTGTAGCATATTTAATCTACAATGGCTGCATTTAAAAACACATCTCAATTCATCTCCATGGAAACCCTGCATATTGATCTAGAATTTCTGTGCAGTAGTATAGTTTAGACTAGAGACAGAATCGCGTCGTTCGATGGCTCGGATGCCAAGGGTGGAGGCAGACTTACAATTGCTGCACGATAGCCTATCTCCGGTGCAGCCCCCCTGGTCCCTGCAGTGGGGGGTAGAGTTCCACGTCACGATCGAAAGTTACATTGTGTGTCCCCGGTACAATAGATCACGAGTCGCGCTTATCAATCGGTATACAATAAGATTATTTGGAATAAAACAGTTGCAGGCCTTCTGACAATTCGTCTTCCTGGTCTATTGCAGGCTATCATCAATTGTATGATGAAGCCAGAACGTGGAAATATGTCCTGCACGTGTCCTGCACAGGTCCTGCATTGAAGAGTGAAGTGGATTTTTTTTACTATAGACTGTAGTTTTAGTTTTATTAACCATTCATTATCAGTTTAATGCCAGTTGCTGTGACAGACAATAATAACTAAGTCAATGGATTCATATATTATTTGGATAGGCTAATGGATATGACCTGTGCCAAACACTTTCTCTTTAGAAGGTAGATTGTAAATGTAATTTAGGCCTTTCTCCCAATGGAAGACTAAAAGAGTTCATGTTATATGGACATCACCTAGATACAAAACTACAGGCCTAATAAAACACACACAATCTCACATCTCACTCAGTCTCACAAAGCTTGGTTGGCATATTCCTTATGCAGTGAATAGCATGTGTGAATGTTTCCAAGCTTTGCAACGTTATTTTAAGGTACAGCAGAGAGAGCAGAGTATAGTCTGACAGAGTGGGGCTGGCAGTATCTCCTTTCTGCCAGCAGACACATGCTATTTGCTCTGCCACTCACTGACTAAGTTGCTCTGGATAAGAGTGGCTGCTGCTAAATGACCAAAATGTAAATGCAATGTTCGAGACAGTGTAATAATATTGTAATACTGTTGTAATAGTGCCATGAAGAGCAATTCTATTGCGGAACGGTGTAGAGAGAGGTCTATTCTCCCTATCTTAAAGGTCCAATGCAGCCGTTTTTATCTCAATATCAAATCATTTCTGGGTAAAGATTAAGGACCTTACTGGGATTGTTGTCAACTAAAATAGTCAAAAAGAAACAAAAATACTTCTTAGCTAAGGGCAATTTCTCAAGCAAGAATTTTGCTAGGACTGTCTGGGAGAGAACTGAGTGGGGAGGGGAAAACTGAAAATGTGCTGTTATTGGCAGAGAGGTTTGGAACAATCATTCTTATTGGTCTATTGAAATTTCAGGTGGTCTTTTCAAACAGCTCTTACACTAAAGGGCAGTATCATCAATTTCACAATTTCACTGCATCATTCCAAACTCATAGTGTGGACATATAGGGAAATCAGGTTTTTGACTCCACTGGACCTTTAAAATTATTCAGGGGCCTCTGACATTTGTAATATTACAACAACACCAGCTTCAAACAGCTGAAAATACAGTACTTTTGGTTATGGAAAATATATTTCATGGAGGTTTAGATGTTACAAAGCTACTCAACACAATGACTGCTTGTTTTGTCACAAAATTAAATTAGGCGAACTATTTGAATTTTAGGAACCAGGAAATGGCGCCGCGGTTTCCCCATATTGCACCTTTTAAATGTATCAGTGACACATTGATATGCGGTATTTCACCGCATGGATCTGAGTTGTACTTTTGACGCGTAAATTACATCGGCCCTCATGCAAGAGGAAAACCATATATGGTCGTGGAAGTGGGTGTGGCGAGCAGACTGGAGAGGATCACAAGGATGAGCCGAAAGAATGTGTTATTCGATTGAGAGAGCGTTCTACAGCGGGAGAAACAAGGCCGCATAAGACCACGGATGTGTTGTGTACATGTAGGCTATTTGTGCAATAGTAACGCAATAATGTGCAACACTTCTTGTGCGACATTGTCCATATTTCTGCAGATCGTTGCTCCATTTTGGACCGGATAGCACGTTTGTTTTAATGACATCGATCTACCTCATTCTTTGACTTGAAAAATAATAGTGAGGTCAGCATAGAATGACTCAACGCTAGAGATGCATGCAGTCATATCTCCGTTCGATTGCACACTGTGGGGCGCGTGGACCCGGGGACAGTTGCTGCACTGGTGGTCACCGCAGAAACATGGCAAGCACAGTGAGTGATCGGATAGGAACTGGGATTTATATATCTGGGCTTGTTGATCAGAATATGAGAAGCATGCAAGTGAATGGTTGTTGTAAACAAAGTTCACCATTGCATTAAATAGGCATTTATGCATATTAAACCAAATTATCAGCTGTTTAGACATCTCTGTGTGTGTTTATTGGTTAATATAGAGTGTTTCTTTAGAAAAGGAAGATATTACCGTTCATATGACGTAGGCTATTAACCATATTGACATGTTGAGCAGTTCTAGATCCGCTGCGCGTGGTCTATATCCTATCTTTCTTTTATTTTGGAGCTCGTGCTTGTATAGCCTATATAGGTTACATTGTTGCTTCACTTTGTTGCAACGTGCCATGGAATTAGTGACTGGATAATCCGTGTTCTGCAACAAAGGACTGCCTTCTCGTAAATAGCGCTGAGCTGGCTGGCGGTGGGGACGCGGTGCAGAGGTGGGGGGTCCAGCAAGGGTTGTTCCGATGTAGGACGCAACATGTTTTTCTTTTCCTTTTTTTGATGTCTGTGGGCAATTCTTCTCACTCCCCCATGTCAAATACGACTGTGCGTTCGCTTTCACCGCGGTGCGTATTCGCTGTTTAAATTAAGAAACGCTTAGGGATTAGGTAATTACGGTTGAGGTCCAAACCTAGGCTATATATTAACGGCGTTACATTGGTTAAAACCTACCGGGGGTTGTTACTGTGTCATTATCTTACTAGCCTACACTCGATAGCCTACAGAAAGGTTAGGTGGACATCGTGTTACTGTTCACATGTTTCATATTGTATAAACCCTTCTTGAAAAGCAACACTGCAAAACACACTCCATATGATTTCTGTTGTTCAGCAAAATAGGCCAAGGCAATGCATCTTGCACGTTCTTGACATAGGGTGCTCACACCTTTCTCCAATTCCCTGAAAATGATCATAGGTATTTCTTCATAAACACGGTGATGCATCCACATTGTTTTTTATAGCCTATATTGGAAGAGCATCTACATAAATGTTCCTAATTAAGAACATGCTATAATATAACATGGTATAATTATCCTCGCCAGGGTGTCAGGTCCTCACCATGGTGCTGAGTGATTAGTGCTTTTTGAACTCGTTTCCGTTTTAATAATAAAAAACGAATCACTATTTGAGTAGTTCTTCAAAATGAATAAGGCAATCTTTTATGACTGCTGAATAACAACTATCGATCACTTACATCATGTATTTTCACTTAGTATATGTTCACCTCGTGAAGCAACTTCTCTCTATCCCTCTCATGCATTTTTCTGCCTGCAACGTAAAACAGACAGAAAAAATGCACGAGAGGGATAAATAGGTGCGCAATGGATTAGGGTCATTGTAGTAAATTACCATGTTCTCTGTGCTAAACTATTTAGAATAATGAGCTGTTGTAAACGACAACTCCCTACTACATTGCACAGTTCAGGCTTGATCTGATTTATCTCTAGAGAAAATGTGCAATGTGCGCATTGAACTCACAGAAGAAGAAAAAACAATTGAATGAACTGATGTCACTCAGTTAGTTGTTTAAAAACAAAAACATAACATACATTTCGGCTAATAACTCAGCACTACCTTACTGTGAAGTGTGGTCGGTCAGACAGTCAAGTTACAATGTTGCCCCAGTGCAGGATATGAACTGATGCAGCTCTCTATTTGAAAGTTGCTACATCCATTTTTGGACTTAGAAATTAAATATAGGCCTGACCATTGATTCTGGAAAAATATGACTTATGAGCTTAGTTCAACTGTCCTACCTCATCAGCCCAAAATATTATATATTTTGAAATATTAAATCAAATGTATTTATAAAGCCCTATTTACATCAGCTGATGTCACAAAGTGCTATACAGAAACCTAGCCTAAAAACCCCAAACAGCAAGCAATGCAGATGTAGAAGAACGGTGGCTATGAAAAACTACCTAGAAAGGCAGGAACCTAGGAAGAAACCTTGAGAGGAACCAGGCTCTGAGGGGTGGCCAGTCCTCTTCTGGCTGTGCCGGGTGGAGATTATAACAGTACATGGCCAAGATGTGGCTGTAAAGGGTGCAACAGGTCAGCAGCTCAGGAGTAAATGTCAGTTGGCGTTTCATAGCTGATCATTCAGAGTTAGAGACAGCAAGTGCGGTAGAAGGTAGCACGTCCGGTGAACAGGTCAGGGTCCCATAGCCACAGGCAGAACAGTTAAAACTGGAGCAGCAGCACAACCAGGTGGACTGGGGACAGCAAGGAGTCATCAGGCCAGGTAGTCCTGAGGCATGGTCCTAGGACTCAGGTCCGCCGAGAGACAGAGAGAGAGAAAGAGAGAGAATTAGCAGGAGCATACTTAAATTCACACAGGACACCGGATAAGACAGGAGAAATACTCCAGATATAACAGACTGACCCTAGCCCCCCGACACATAAACTACTGCAGCATAAATACTGGAGGCTGAGACAGGAGGGGTTGGGAGACACTGTGGCCCGTCCGACGATACCCCCGGACAGGGCTAACAGGCAGGATATAACCCCACCCACTTTGCCAAAGCACAGCCCGCACACCACTAGAGGGATATCTTCAAACCATCAACTTACTATCCTGAGACGTGTATAGCCCACGAAGATCTCCCCTACGGCACGAACCCGAGGGCGGCGCTAACCCAGACAGGAAGATCACGTCAGTGACTCAACCTACTCAAGTGACGCACCCCTCCTAGGGATGGGATGGAAGAGCACCAGTAAGCCAGTGACTCAGCTCCCGTAATAGGGTTAGAGGCAGAGAATCCCAGAGGAAAGAGGGGAACCGGCCAGGCAGAGACAGCAAGGGCGGTTCGTCGCTCCAGTGCCATTCCGTTCACCGTCACACCCCTGGGCCAGACTACACTCAATCATAGGACCTACTGAAGAGATGAGTCTTCAGTAAAGACTTAAAGGTTGAGACCGAGTCTGCGTCTCTCACATGGATAGGAAGACCATTCCATAAAAATGGAGCTCTATAGGAGAAGGCCCTGCCTCCAGCTGTTTGCTTAGAAATTCTAGGGACAATAAGGAGGCCTGCATCTTGTGACTGTAGCATACGTGTAGGTATGTACGGCAGGACCAAATCGGAAAGATAGGTAGGAGCAAGCCCATGTAATGCTTTGTAGGTTAGCAGTAAAACCTTGAAATCAGCCCTAGCCTTAACAGGAAGCCAGTGTAGAGAGGCTAGCACTGAAGTAATATGATCACATTTGTTGGTTCTAGTAAAGATTCTAGCAGCTTTGTTTAGCACTAACTGAAGTTTATTTAGTGCTTTATCTGGGTAGCCGGAAAGTAGAGCATTGCAGTAGTCTAAGTAACAAAAGCATGGATACATTTTTCTGCATCATTTTTTGGACAGAAAGTTTCTGATTTTTGCAATGTTTTGTAGATGAAAAAAGCTGTCCTTGAAACAGTCTTGATATCTTCGCCAAAAGAGAGATCAGGGTCCAGAGTAACGCCGAGGTACTTCACAATTTTATTTGAGACGACTGTACAACCATCAAGATTAGTTTTCAGAACCAATAGAAGATCTCTTTGTTTTTTTGGACTTGGAACTGGCATCTCTGTTTTGTCAGAGTTTAAAAGTTTAAAAAAATTGCCGCCATCCACTTCCTTACTTCTGAAACACAGGCTTCCAGGGAGGGCAATTGTGGGGCTTCACCAGCTGTGTATTGTCCGCATAGCAGTGAAAGTTAACATTTATATTTCTGAATGACATCACCAAGAGGTAAAATATTTAGTGAAAACAATAGTGGTCCTAAAACGGATCCTTGAGGAACACCGACATTTACAGTTGATTTGTCAGAGGACAAATGATCCACAGAGACAAACTGATGTCTTTCCGACAGATAAGATCTAAACCAGGCCAGAACTTGTCCGTGTAGACCAATTTGGGTTTCCAATCTCTCCAGGAGAATGTGGTATCAAAAGCAGCACTAAGGTCTAGGAGCATGAGGACAGATGCAGAGCCTTGGTCTGACGCCATTAAAAGGTAATTTACCACCTTCACCAGTGCAGTCTCAGTGCTATGATGGGGTCTAAAACCAGACTGAAGCGTTTCATATACATTGTTTGTCTTCAGGAAGGCAGTGAGTTGCTGCGTAACAGCTTTTTCGATTTTGTTTAAGAGGAATGGGAGATTCGATATATTTTCTGGGTCAAGGTTGGGCTTTTTGAAGAGAGGCTTTATTACTGCCACTTTTAGTGAGTTTGGTCCACATCCGGTGGATAGGGAGACGTTTATTATGTTCAACATAGGAGGGCCAAGCACAGGAAGCAGCTCTTTCAGTAGTTTAGTTGGAATAGGGTCCAGAATGCAGCTTGACGTTTTAGAGGCCATGACTATTCTCTTCAATGTGTCAAGAGATATAGTATTAAAAAACTTGAGTGTCTCCCTCCCAAATACAATATTTCTAAATAAAGTAAATGTAAACAGACACTGTATAGCCTCAAAACATGGTTAAAATGATAATTTTGATATCGTGGATGGTCTGTCCTTGCATCCATAGCTCTGTCGAGAATTTGAGAGTGGTTAGATTTCTCCAGGCCCATCCTTTGGCTTTTTACCAAAACAAAATTGTTATTGTTTCAATTAAGGACTCTAGCTTTAAGGTGTGTGTGTGTTTACTAGATGGTTGCTGCCTAGGCCATACAGTTCAATTGGAGATTGTAGTACATGCTATCAGTGCCAGCTGTAAAATATTTCAATTGCAGAGGGGTTCTGTATCTCTGTGTATCCAGATTGGGATTATCATAACGTGTTGTCATGGCAATGGAAGTGATGCCCAGAAAGATTTGGACTACAATAAATGTGCTTTTTAATGTTATTCTAAAGGTCACTGTGAGTCTTGTTTGTTCTCTCATTGTCCCGTCTCTTGCCTTTTCCTATTGAACATGCAGGAACAGGGTCAAGGGGTGACATGTTCCCCTTTTGAGGAAGCAGGAACAAGGTCAAGGGGTGTAGAGGTCGACCGATTATGATACCGATTATTGAAGAACCCAAAAAAAGCCGGTACCAATTATAATCGGCCGATTTTTTTATATTTATTTATTTGTAATAATGACAATTACAACAATAGTGAATGAACACTTATTTTAACTTAATATAATACATAAATACTATCAATTTAGCCTCAAATAAATAATGAAACATGTTCAATTTGGTTTAAATAATGCAAAAACAAAGTGTTGTAGAAGAAAGTAAAAGTGCATTATGTGCCATGTAAAAAAGCTAACGTTTAAGTTCCTTGCTCAGAACATGAGAACATATGAAAGCTGGTGGTTCCTTTTAACATGAGTCTTCAATATTCCCAGGTAAGAAGTTTTAGGTTGTAGTTATTATAGGAATTATAGGACTATTTCTCTTTATACGATTTGTATTTCATATACCTTTGACTATTGGATGTTCTTATAGGCACTTTAGTATTGCCAGTGTAACAGTATAGCTTCCGTCCCTCTCCTCGCTCTTAGCTGGACTCGAACCAGGAACACATCGACAACAGCCACCCTCGAAGCAGCGTTACCCATGCAGAGCAAGGGGAACAACCACTCCAAGTCTCAGAGCGAGTGACGTTTGAAACGCTATTAGCGCGCACCCGCTAACTAGCTAGCCATTTCACATCGGTTACACCAGCCTAATCTTGGGAGTTGATAGGCTTGAAGTCATAAACAGCGCAATGCTTGAAGAATTGCGAATAGCTGCTGGCAAAACGCACATAGGTGCTGTTTGAATGAATGCTTACGAGCCTGCTGCTGCCTACCATCGCTCAGCCAGACTGCTCAATCAAATATCAAATCATAGACTTAATTATAACATAATAACACACAGAAATACGAGCCTTTGGTCATTAATATGGGAGAATCCGGAAACTATCATTTCGAAAACGAACGTTTATTATTTCAGTGAAATATGAACCATTCCGTATTTTATCTAACGGGTGGCATCCCTAAGTCTAAATATTCCTGTTACATTGCACAACCTTCAATGTTATGTCATAATTCTGTACAATTCTGGAAAATTAATTACGGCCTTTGTTAGGAATAAATGGACTTCACACAGTCCGCAATGAGCCAGGTTGTCACGTTCTCTATCTTCAAATTCCCTGTCATATATGAGCCAAGGCGCAGCGTGCCGGTAATTCCACATCTTTATTTGAAGAAAACCGAACCAAAACAATAAACAGGTAAACAGCAAGAAACGTAACTCAACTCTGGCGTACACACACAGAAATAATAATAACCCACAAACACAGGATGGGAAAAGGCTGCCTAAGTATGATTCCCAATCAGAGACAACGAATGACAGCTGCCTCTGATTGGAAACCATACTCGGCCAATAAAGAAAAAACAACATAGACATACAACACATAGAATGCCCACCCCATGTCACACCCTGACCTAACCAAACAGAGAAAAACAACTCTCTCAGGTCAGGGTGTGACACAGGCGGCCCAAACTGCTATATATACCCTGACTGCTTGCACGGAAAGCTAGAGAAGTGACACAAATTCATGTTAGCAGGCAATATTAACTAAATATGCAGTTTTAAAAATATATACTTATGTATTGATTTTAAAGAAAGGCATTGATGTTTATGGTTAGGTACATTGGTGCAACGACAGTGCTTTTTTCGCAAATGCGCTTGTTAAATCATCACCTGTTTGGCGAAGTAGGCTGTGATTCGATGAGAAATTAACAGGCACCGCATCGATTACATGCAACGCAGGACACGTTAGATAAACTAGTAATATCATCAACCATGTGTAGTTAACTAGTGATTATGTTAAGATTGATCGTTTTTATAAGATAAGTTTAATGCTAGCTAGCAACTTACCTTGGCTTCTTGCTGCCCTCGCATAACAGGTAGTCAGCCTGCCATGCAGGCTCCTCGTGGAGTGCAATGTAAGGCAGGTGGCTAGAGCGTTGGACTAGTAACCGGAAGGTTGCAAAAACGAATCCCCGAATCCCCCCTGAACAAGGCAGCTAACCCCCGTTCCTTTGCCATCATTGAAAATAAAAATGTGTTCTTAATCTTACTTGCCTAGTTAAATAAAGGTGTAAAAAAAAAAAATTCAATCGGCAAATCGTTGGCCAAAAATACCGATTACCGATTGTTATGAAAACTTGAAATTGGCCCTAATTAATCGGCCAAACCGATTAATCGGTCGACCTCTAAAGGGGTGACATGTTCCCCTTTTGAGGAAGCAGGAACAAGGTCAAGGGGTGACATGTTCCCCATTTGAGGAAGCAGGAACAAGGTCAAGGGGTGACAGGTTCCCCTTTTGAGGAAGCAGGAACAAGTCAAGGGGTGACAGGTTCCCCTTTTGAGGAAGCAGGAACAAGGTCAAGGGGTGACAGGTTCCACTTTTGAGGAAGCAGGAACAAGGTCAAGGTGTGACAGGTTCCCCTTTTGAGGAAGCAGGAACAAGGTCAAGGGGTGACAGGTTCCCCTTTTGAGGAAGCAGGAACAAGGTCAAGGGGTGACAGGTTCCCCTTTTGAGGAAGCAGGAACAAGTCAAGGGGTGACAGGTTCCCCTTTTGAGGAAGCAGGAACAAGGTCAAGGGGTGACAGGTTACCCTTTTGAGGAAGCAGGAACAAGGTCAAGAGGTGACAGGTTCCCACTTTGTCCTGAATGACTCAGAGACCATTGAGTCAGAGCCCCAGTGCAAAAAGACAAAGTAGGATTCATCCCAAATGGCACAACATTCCCTAAATAGTGCACTGCTTTAGACCAAGACCCATATGGAATAGGGTGCAATTTGGGGCACAAACAAGTAACATTTAGCCTCAGAATCTCTTTTTGGTGCATTCATTCGTCAGAAAGGAGAGCAGCTCTCACTGTGCTGTGCCTACCCAGACAGACAAGTCAACCAATCAATAAAGTTTATTTATAAAGCCCTTGTTATAGCAAGTCAATTAAATTCAAGAGAAAGCTTTAATATGACAGTAGAAATGAGCAAACGGGCCACAACGGTGAATATTGGTAAAATCGCACTCATTCTCACACCGTGTGGTGAGTGTAATAATAATACATGGTTGCTTATATTTGCCCTATTTCACACATGTACAAGTGTGTATTAATACGCATGTGTGAATTGGAAATGTGTGTTTTTTGCGTATCCCAACTCGCCCTGAGACACCCTAGGAGAGTGGGGTCTCGGCCGGGGTCTGTGTGTGTATGTGTGTGCGTTTGTGTGTCTGTGTGTGTGATGGCTGTAGTGCATCCTCCTATCTCCTGCTGTGTCACTCAGAACCTAATGTAAAGTGATGGTGGCTTGAAGCGGCCATTTGACTGTTGCAACCAGTTAGTTACCATGTGATCAGGAAGTATTTAACCTTTATAACAACATTTCTTCTGCAAGGGAGTCCAGCTTCAGTGTTTGTGTGTGTGTGACTGTGCGTGTGACTGGGCGACTATGTGCGTGTGTGTGACTGTCTGTGTGTGTGTGTGTGTATGTGTGTGTGTGTGTGTGTGTGTGTGTGTGTGTGTGTGTGTGTGTGTGTGTGTGTGTGTGTGTGTGTGTGTGTGTGTGTGTGTGTGTGTGTGTGTGTGTGTGTGTGTGTGTGCGCTAGGCTGTGTCATTACTAGCTCAGCTCACATGACAGGGGTAAGGACACACTGCATGCATGGAGCCAGGCAGGCACACTTTCAACACACACACACACACACACTTTCATTCCTATATTTCTTTCTTTCCCACCGAACCCGTTACCTTTCACTGGTACTCCATTGTGTTGGAAAGGGTTTTTACATGGCTGCAGGCAGCTTTAACAATAGGTCCATTAGGAACCCTATTGGGACCTCTCTGGACTGTCCTGTAACATGACCCCTCTGGTCTCTTCACAGGGTGTCTCCCATGAATGAACGAGCCAGTGGACATCCAGACATCTCTATCAGCAACGGCAACCTCTCAATAAGGCAGGAAGAGGAGTTCAAGGGGAGAAGGAGAGGATTGGGTTTTGTCTACATTCAATCCAACTCCTTGGCTTTTGGTTGCATATGTGGTTTGGTGATTTCCGTTAAAATATGCAACCCCCTCTCCTAGGGTGTGTGCTGTGAACTTTCTATTCCCTTTATCTTCAGATAAGGCCAGTGGAAGAGGACCACTTTGGGACATACGTTGATTGGTGGTCTGTGTGGTTGGGGGACTGTTATGCACCTAGTACCCCATAGTCCCCCCACCTCGCCCAATTATTCATGCCAGCCATGAGTTTACCCAACAGTAAGAGAACAGGCAAGCGCATCTCTTTTTTCAACGACCAAGGAGTGGCGATGAAGGAGACGTCTTCTCAGCAGAATCCACAAGGTTCTTACTACGACCTTGGTGCCCCAGCCTCAGATCCTGGTCCTGGCCAGAGTAAGGCTGCAGGCACCGTCACCTCCACAACCTCCAACCCAGAGGCTCCACATACTGGTATGTACCTCAACTCAGTGATCTTCAGTCCAGAGAAAGGAGACCAGAGTCGGGGACATTACCAACAGACTGTACCCATGAAGTGGGCACACCAGGACCCAGCAGCTCAACCACAGCCTCAACAGAGAACTGGGACTGGGAACTGGACACAGGGTGTCACAAACTGGGGGCAGAACTTTGCTCCGTACCTAGGGGGCGTCAACGTCAGTGACTCACGGTCCCAGACCCAGACTGCCTTTGCCAAGCAGCAGATCCGTGAGGGGCCTCCACCCCTGCAGCCACAGCAGCCACAGCCTCCTAGTAGGGCTGCAGAGAAGCAGCCTCCCCAGCAGCAGGAGGTGGTTAACTCTAACCCTCTGCCTGCTGGAGGAGAGGCCTACAGAGATGTTAGAGACGTGGCCAAGCCTCGCAGCCTAGAGTGGGAGCAGCAGCATCAGGCTTCCCAACAGCAACAGCAGTCCCAGACTCAGGCATTCCCACAGACCCTTAAGCCTGGGGCTCTAAATGCCCAGCAGCACAGCACATCCAACCCTGGGAGCAGCTCCGTGCTTCAGCCCTTCCAGCTAGCCTTCGGCCAGCCTAAGCAACACCTAACGGCTGGCTACTACCAGGTGTTTCAGGGGGGCAATAGGACTTTACCTAATCTGAACTACAATGCCCAACAGCCCAAACCCCAACCACATCCACCGACCCAACAGCATCCACAGCTCCAGCAGCAGCTGCAACAGACCCAACAGCATCCACAGCTCCAGCAGCAGCTGCAACAGACCCAACAGCATCCACAGCTCCAGCAGCAGCTGCAACAGACCCAACAGCATCCACAGCTCCAGCAGCAGCTGCAACAGACCCAACAGCATCCACAGCTCCAGCAGCAGCTCCAACAGACCCAACAGCATCCACAGCTCCAGCAGCAGATACAACAACGACAACAGCAACAGAAACAAATATTACAGCAACAACAACAAATGCAACAACAACATCAGAAGATGCAACAGCAGCAAATGCTTCAGCATCAACAACAACTACAACAACAGCAACAACTACACATACAACAAGAGCAACAGTTACAACAGCAACAACAAATACAACAGCAACAGCAAATACAGCAACAATTACAACAACAAATACAACAACAGCAATTGCAGCAACAACAACCCCAACATGTTCTAGAATACTACCCCAGCAGCCAGAACCCACCTACCCACCCACACCCTCACTCCCAGGCACCCGTGTTAGTGCCCTCCCAAGAGCCCTGTGCTCAGGCAGCATCCTCCCCAGACCTCCAGGAGATGTCCCCAGACCCTCCAAACATCCCCCCCCACACAGACTCCCAGCTCCCCCCCACGGAGACCCAGCTCCAACCTCCCCATATCCAGCTGCAGCCTCGAAGGTCCAGGAGACTCTCCAAGGAAGGTGGACCACCACCAGTTGGCAACCCCTTCCTCATACCATCTGATGGGGCCCAGAATGGGGCCTCTGAGGAGCCAGGTGGAGCCCCTGAAGGTGGAGCCCCTGAAGTCCACGTTGCCCAGATGGCCCCTACAGGGGTCATCCAGAGCACACGCAGAAAACGGAGGGTCTCCCAGGAGGTTAACCTGGAGACGCTGGCCCAGAAAGCCTCAGAGATGGAGTCCCTACCGCCACACATCGTCAAGGTAACTGTTTCTGCTACCCTGGTAACTGTTTCTGCTAGTACTGTTGGGCTTGAGGAGCTGCAATAACAGTCCTCTTTGATGAATGTTGTTAAAACAATACATTTCGTTGTTGTTTACCTTTGTATAATGGCAGAGGGATTCCTGGCTCCCTTATCTAGAAGTAGATCAGAAACAAAAAGCTTAACCTCTCTCGGGTATGTGGGAATCGTTCCACCTAGTCAACAGCCAGTGGAATCGAGTGGCGCGAAATTCAAAAACCTTAAAAATGCTAGAACTTCAATTTCTCAAACATATGACTATTTTACACCATTTTAAAGACAAGACTCTCGTTAATCTAACCACATTGTCCGATTTCAAAAAGGCTTTACAACGAAAGCAAAACATTAGATTATGTCAGGAGAGTACCCTGCCAAAAATAATCACACCCATTTTTCAAGCTAGCATATAATGTCACAAAAACCAAAGCCACAGCTAAATGCAGCACTAACCTTTGATGATCTTCATCAGATGACACTCCTAGGACATTATGTTATACAATACATGCATGTTTTGTTCAATCAAGTTCATATTTATTTTTAAAAAAACAGCTTTTTACATTAGCATGTGACGTTCAGAACTAGCAAACATACCGAAAACTTACGGTGAATTTACTAAATTACTCACGATAAACATTCACAAAAATCATAACAATTATTTTAAGAATTATAGATACAGAACTCCTTTATGCAATCGCGGTGTCAGATTTTAATATAGCTTTTCGGCAAAAGCACATTTTGCAATATTCTGAGCTCGCCATCACGGGCTAGCTAATTTGACACCCACCAAGTTTGGCGTTCACTAAACTCAGAATTACTATAAGAAAAATTGGATTACCTTTGCTGTTCTTCGTCAGAATGCACTCCCAGGTCTTCTACTTCAACCACAAATGTTGTTTTGGTTCAAAATAATCCATAGTTATGTTCAAATATCCTCTGTTTTGTTTGTGTGTTCAGGTCCCTATCCGAATGGTGACACGCGGACGCATGTCGTGACAAAAACATTCTAAATATTCCATTACCGTACTTCGAAGCATGTCAAACGCTGTTTAAAATCAATTTTTATGCGATTTTTCTTGTAAAATAGCGATAATATTCCGACCGGGGGACGTTGTTTTCGTTCAAAGACTGAAAGAAGAAAATGGACTCTTCACGTGCATGTGCGCACACCCGTGTCATTGTTCTCAGAACGACCACTTTCCAAAACCCCTACTGTTTTTCAGCCAGGGACTGCAGAGTCATCATTCCCCGTTCTGGCGCCTTCTGAGAGCCTATGGGAGCCTTAGAAAATGTCACATTACAGCAGAGATCCTCTGTTTTCGATAAAGAGGCTATAGAAGGCCAAGAAATGGTCAGAGAGGGCACTTCCTGTATAGAATCTTCTCAGGTTTTAGCCTGCCATATGAGTTCTGTTATACTCACAGACACCATTCAAACAGTTTTAGAAACTTTAGGGTGTTTTCTATCCAAATCAAACAATTATATGCATATTCTAGTTTCTGGGCAGGAGTAATAACCAGATTAAATCGGGTACGTTTTTTATCCGGATGTCAAAATACTGCCCCCTACCCAAGAGAGGTTAATGCATCTGCCATTAACCTCTCTTGAAATGATGTTGTTTATGAATGATTAGCACTGAGCAGAATAAGCAATCATCATCCCAATATTAACACAGCAAATCTGAATGATTTAGCACGGTCTGTCTTCATGAAAGGGTTTTATTGATAGGTTATGGATGCACAATTACTCATGATATAACGCAAATTCTAAAAATGATAAGCAATACTCCTATTTTGTGTGTGCAAAAAACAGCAAGAAATGCAAACCACGTGGGTATTTTCTCCTCAGTGCAACCTAGTGCCCTATGTGTCGTTCCACCAATTCAGTGCCTTTTGAGAGGTGTAACTTGATTGAAAAAAAGTTTGATTTCACCTCATTTTAACATTCTGTCATAAGCAAATGTTCAACTTCATAAAAGAGGATCTCAAGAGGATAATAAAACAATGACTATAGTAAGTGCCAAATAAAGTAACAGTGTTTGCCGTAACAGTTGATGATTTCATCTTAAATCAGCCATGAATCCCCTTGTGACAGGAAATGGAAGAGTGTTATGTGCAACAGGGAGGGGCAATTGAATGCAAGCGTCACAATTTTGTTGTTGTTGTAAAAACATTTCTAGCTTGTCTATCTACGGGTAACAGGGTTGAAGTGTTACGCTCGACCAGCTTAGTTTTCCACCACAAAACACCAGAACGGGACCATAAAGAGTAGAACCTGCTCCGATGCTTTTACTCTCTATATATTTTACAACGTGGGGATGGTAAGGGGTATATGCAGACTTGGTCTTCCCCTACATGACGGTGCAGTTACATCTAGCGTCTAACGGTGCATCCCTCGTGTCTGCCTCATGCCTCACCATATAGAATATAGACTAGGACTGCTAGGTTAACCTGCTGAATGCTGACTGGACCCGTTTCACTCAGCACTCCTCCGTCCTCCCCCATTCATTCCATCATAGGGCTGAACCCCCTCCCCCATTCATTCCATCATAGGGCTGAACCCCCTCCCCCATTCATTCCATCATAGGGCTGAAACCCCTCCCCCATTCATTCCATCATAGGGCTGAACCCCCTCCCCCATTCATTGCATCATAGGGCTGAACCCCGTCCCCCATTCATTCCATCATAGGGCTGAACCCCGTCCCCCATTCATTCCATCATAGGGCTGAACCCCCTCCCCCATTCATTCCATCATAGGGCTGAAACCCCTCCCCCATTCATTCCATCATAGGGCTGAACCCCGTCCCCCATTCATTCCATCATAGGGCTGAACCCCCTCCCCCATTCATTCCATCATAGGGCTGAACCCCCTCCCCCATTCATTCCATCATAGGGCTGAACCCCCTCCCCCATTCATTGCATCATAGGGCTGAACCCCCTCCCCCATTCATTCCATCATAGGGCTGAACCCCCTCCCCCATTCATTCCATCATAGGGCTGAAACCCCTCCCCCATTCATTCCATCATAGGGCTGAACCCCCTCCCCCATTCATTGCATCATAGGGCTGAACCCCCTCCCCCATTCATTCCATCATAGGGCTGAAACCCCTCCCCCATTCATTCCATCATAGGGCTGAACCCCCTCCCCCATTCATTCCATCATAGGGCTGAACCCCCTCCCCCATTCATTCCATCATAGGGCTGAACCCCCTCCCCCATTCATTGCATCATAGGGCTGAACCCCCTCCCCCATTCATTCCATCATAGGGCTGAACCCCCTCCCCCATTCATTCCATCATAGGGCTGAACCCCCTCCCCCATTCATTCCATCATAGGGCTGAACCCCCTCCCCCATTCATTCCATCATAGGGCTGAACCCCCTCCCCCATTCATTCCATCATAGGGCTGAACCCCCTCCCCATTCATTCCATCATAGGGCTGAACCCCCTCCCCCATTCATTCCATCATAGGGCTGAAACTCCTATGGGGGGGTGTACGTGTGCAGTGCTCAGCAAAATGTATACCTCTCTTTCTCCTGTCCTGGTGTTGGGGCTGGAGTTTTCCACTGGGAATTAACAGTGTATAGGCCTCCAGCATCAAGTCATACTCACTCCTATAGGTGTCTGCCACACTCACTCCTATAGGTGTCTGCCACACTCACTCACTCCTATAGGTGTCTGCCACACTCACTCACTCCTATAGGTGTCTGCCATACTCACTCACTCCTATAGGTGTCTGCCACACTCACTCACTCCTATAGATGTCTGCCACACTCACTCACTCCTATAGATGTCTGCCACACTCACTCACTCCTATAGGTGTCTGCCATACTCACTCACTCCTATAGGTGTCTGCCACACTCACTCACTCCTACAGGTGTCTGCCACACTCACTCACTCCTATAGGTGTCTGCCACACTCACTCACTCCTATAGGTGTCTGCCATACTCACTCACTCCTATAGGTGTCTGCCACACTCACTCCTATGGGCTTCAGCTGATGAAATACTCCAACATCTTCACTTAATTGTATGATGTTTGTTTAGGGAATTGAAAGTCAATTCACAGCATTATGCTAGTTTTTCCTTCCTGGTAGTATAATTCTATTATAGGTTCACTTCAGTACGACAACACATGAAGTAGTAAGTCGTTTGTTTGCTCATTTGATCTGTAAAGGAAGCCTGTTCAGGTAGCCTCTCCAGTCAGGTATTTGATGATGTGTGTTTCTGTCTGTCTCATCGTCAGGCACAGCACCACAGGCCCTGGAGCCCCCAGAGACCAGTGCCAGGGCGAGGGACCATGGACAGGGATTCAGGGGGCCACAGTGCCAAGCGGCCCCGTGATGAGAGCATGATGCCCCTGGTCATCCCTGTGTCAGTCCCTGTACGGAGGCCAGACCCCCCCTCGTCCTCGTCCTCCCCAGATGGGGAGCACTCTACCCCGGAGACAGGCTGGCCACAGAGACCCTTCACCCTCCAGGACGTGACCAGTATGGACGGCAAACCCTCCGTCATTGTCACTCGCAGGCGATCTCTCAGGAACTCTCTGTCAGAGAGCTCAGGACAAGTAGGTGCTAGTGCCCGCCCCACACACACCTTACTAACGTCTCCTCTAGTACCATAAGTAGGGGCTTGGTTCATACCTCTGTTTCCATATCATCTATTACAATCCTACATATCCTGCCACCATGCTCTAGCACCCCCCATCATCCAGCAGCCCACTCTCCCCTGTTTCCGCTCATGTCTCTCTCTCCCCCCTGCCCTCATTCCAACCCTACCCCTCCCCCTCCCTCCCTGCTGCCCCAGATCAGGTCATGGAGATTAGCAGGGGTTATCCAGACTATAGATGGAGGTATAGCCTACTACTGTACTGTACAATAACCAGGGTGGGGGTGTACTGGACGTGTTATGTGTAGGGGGATAATGTACAAAATAGAAAATTAACAAATTTGCACATTTCTCCTTTAATTCCCCTTTAGTGAGGAAAGTGCCGTTTTTATGTGCCGGTTTAGCGATGGTTCTCTACTGCTGCTGCACATTTCGTGGCAAAGTTTGCAAATAATAAATAATATATACAAACGATATACTTCCTCATAGTATACTTCTGCCAGGTAAGCCTACTATACAGTTAACATTTAATTGAGCAGGTTTTGGGGAAAGTATTTCTGTCGACCCACAAGACAGTTATCACATCAACTGGCTACACACAGTGATGGACAAACACACGCGCCAGACAGACAGACAGACAGACAAACACACGCGGCAGACAGACAGACAGACAGACAGACAGACAGACAGACAGACAAACACACGCGGCAGACAGACAGACAGACAGACAGACACACGCGCCAGACAGACAGACAGACACACGCGCCAGACAGACAGACAGACAGACAGACAGACAGACGGGCAATATTGCTGGAAATGAATTGGCAGATATTGTGTTAGGTTTGGCTTTTTAAGCCAATAGTGGCTAACCAGGGGTAGGATAATATCAGTGTTGCTTTGATTAGATAGTAGCTGGGAGCTTGCAATGTCTGTTACTTATGAGATTTGTTTATGACAGTTTGTGGTAGAACACGAGAATTGCTTGGCGAGCCACTCATCGGTGGGCTGCGATCGACCTGCTGGAGACCCCTGATGTAGAATGTATCCTCTCTAGTGTCTGACCAGATGAATAACTCACTTAGACTGCATGCTGTAAACATTACTTCATACTAACTGGTGTATAAGGGTGTGGACAGGGGAACAGGGTGGACATGGTGAACAGGGGGACATAGTGGACAGGGTGGACAGGGGGACAGGGTGGACAGGGAGACATAGTGGACAGGGTGGACATGGTGGACAGGGGGACATGGTGGACAGGGTGGACATGGTGGACATGGTGGACAGGGTGGACATGGTGGACAGGGGAACAGGGTGGACATGGTGGACAGGGGGACATAGTGGACAGGGTGGACAGGGAGACAGGGTGGACATGGTGGACAGGGGGACATGGTGGACAGGGTGGACAGGGGGACAGGGTGGACAGGGGGACAGGGTGGACAGGGTGACATAGTGAACAGGGTGGACAGGGGTACATGGTGGACAGGGTGGACATGGTGGACAGGGTGGACAGGGGAACAGGGTGGACATGGTGGACAGGGGAACAGGGTGGACATGGTGGACAGGGAGACAGGGAGACATAGTGGACAGGGGAACAGGGTGGACAGGGAGACATAGTGGACAGGGTGGACATAGTGGACAGGGTGGACATGGTGGACAGGGAGACATAGTGGACAGGGTGGACATGGTGGACATGGTGGGCAGGGGAACAGGGTGGACAGGGGGACAGGGTGGACAGGGGATAGGGTGGACAGGAGGACAGGGTGGACAGGAGGACAGGGTGGACAGTAGTAGTCATGTATTTCTGTGTTTGTACTGATGTTCTACCTCCTTCTTTAGAACGGCGGAATCGAGGGAGGGAACGACAACGACGGCAAGAAGCCCAAACGCCGTCCCCGGCCCGAACCCCTCTTCATCCCACCTCCCAAGCCTGGCACCTTCATCGCCCCTCCTGTCTACTCCTGCATCACTCCCTACCAGAGCCACCTCCGCTCCCCTGTCCGGCTAATAGACAACCCCCTGACCATGCCGCCCTACACCCCCCCGCCCATCCTCAGCCCGGTGAGAGAGGGATCAGGTCTCTACTTTTCTACCTTCCTCTCCTCTGCTGCCTCCAGCCAGGGTCTGCCTCCACCCAGGGTCTGCCTCCAGCCAGGGTCTGCCTCCAGCCAGGGTCTGCCTCCACCCATCACGCCCAAATCAGCCACACGCAGCCTGCTGCGATCCAGTGAGTACCACTATCTGGGGCCTACTGGGGTTGTAGTCCAAACCCCCTTGTGCTTCTGGGGGTTGTAGTCCAAACCTACTTAACCTGTTTCTTTTGGGGGTTTTAGTCCAAACCTGCTCAACCTGTGTCCTACTGGGGTTGTAGTCCAAACATACTTTACCTAGCTGGGTGTTTCTGGGGGTTGTAGTTCAAACATAGCCTACCTGAGTGCTACTGGGGTTCGCAGATGCCTTAGCACTGGTTTCCCCAGATCCAGATAAAGCTAAGATTCTCTATTGAGCATGCCTTTTAGTCCAGGGGTAAACTTAATCTGGGAATGTGAAACCGGCCATTAGGATTTCAACAAGCTGTCATCAGAATGAACTGGACCATAACTTAATTCCCTCATATAAACGTATCTTGAGTAATACGCATGAAGTGAGCTCACTTCCTCCAAATCTGCTATACTAAATATTTTCTGCTGTAAGAAGGTTAAAAGGGATAAGAATAGTACATTTAACAGATGTTTTTTTGTTGTTGTGTTTTTCAGACAGCGTTGACATAACCCCACCACTGCTCTCAGCGATCGGTGAGGCCACTCCAGTCAGCATAGAACCGTGAGTACACACACACACACACACACACACACAACACACCACCCTCCATACTCCTTTCATCCCATTATCAGTTACGTGTATGGATCTCAAGTTTAAGATTCGAGCCTGAGAGGGTGGTGTGAAACCAAAGTACTTTTAAATCAAAGTACTCTTAAATCAAAGTACTCTTAAATCAAAGTTAGAGTCAGAGAAGATATTCATCCAAGGCCAAACAACTAGTCAAATGGTACACTGTGTGTCTTTCTCAGTGATGGTGCTGAGTCTATTGATATGTGCTGCAGTAGAGGAGGACTGTTTTTGTGTTAGTTATGAAAGGATAGATTGGGTGCTTTGGATCTGACCCAGTTAGCCTGTATCACAGTCCTGATTTTATTCACAAAGACAGAGGAGTGTGTGTGTGTGTGTGTGGGAGGTGGGGGAGTGGTGATTGCTTGGTGAGAGAGAAACAGGGTGCATTGTGGATTGTCTTCCCTTTCTTCCTCTCTCTGACTGGTAGCAGCTGGCTAGTAGTCAGGGCGGCCGGGCGGCCAGGCAGGGGTAACCTCCAGTGGTGATAAATCAGGTCTTTCAGCTGAGTCTAGAGCAGCCAGCCTCCTCTGCTTCCTCCTTAAACACCCCACCTCAACCCCCTGAGCCAGATCAGCTTACAGCAGGGGCCTGTTGATTAGTGTACAATGTAGCAAAATGTTTTGCAACGGGGAAACAAACACGATTGTTTCTTATTGGAAAAGTCCATGTAGTCGTGAGCCAGATCAGCTTACAGCAGGGTCAGTTTAGGAGGCAAACTTTGTGAACGTTGCTGATAGAAATCAAATGAATAGAGCTGAAGTGATTCTTTATTCGACATCCACAGATGCTTGTTTGTTTTACCACAGAGGCCTAATATATTTTTATCTGAACGTTCGACAACGTTGTGCCCTGCTGAACACACTCCAGCTAGCTCATTCTGGGAAGGGACCTGAACTGAGCTAGCAGGCTGCAGCCGGGTGCAATTAGTACACAGGGAGGGAGAAGGCTGATTAGTGTCTGTGTTCCAGACTGTTTTCAAAGCTGCCATTAGCTGTCATTGGAGGGGTATCCTGGGGATAACCTGGTCGACTTACCGCTTTATCACCGTCCGGTTGCTTCAGTGCAGCAGACCGTTTTTTAAATGATTAGCTGTGGCTTATTTCTGTAAACCAGCTGAACAAATCAATTCAAATCAAATGTTATTGGTCACATATACATGGTTAGCAGATGTTATTGTGAGTGTAGCGAAATGCTTATGCTTCTAGATCCGACAGTGCAGCACTATCTAACAGGTAATATCTAACAATTCCACAACAAAACCTAATACACACAATCTAGTAAAGGAATGGGATGAGAATATATAAGTATAAAATATATGGATGAGCAGTGACAGAGTGGCTAAGATGCAATAGATAGTAAAGAATAGATAGTGAAGGATACAGTATATACATATGAGATGAGTAATGCAAGATATGTAAACATTCCACTAGTTAACTACATGTCTGTATAAGAACACTTATTCACATGATTTTTCTTTAAATAGAAAATGGATCTAACTTGCGAAACCTTCCCTGTCGATCACAACAGTATGATCTAGAATTATAATAATGGAGGCTATGCTATAGCAGGACAGAGAGACTGTGTGTCTCCCGTCTCTCCAACTGACCACTAACTATACATTCTGTCATCTCAGGCGTATAAACATCGGTGTGAGGTACCAGGCAGAGGTACCAGAGCTGAGGCAGCGTTCAGCGGCCCAACAAGACCATCCCAAGGCTGAGCTGGTCTGGGCTCCTCTCCACGATCTGGAGGCTAAACCTGGAGACCAGGAGAGAGGTAATACACTAACAAAAGTATCAGCTAACTGTCCCACCATTAATACTGTCATAATACTGTCATTAACCAGGTTGGTATTATCCAATAGAACTGAGTCAGTAAATCAAGCATTCAGTAGTGATTTGAAGAACCCAGTGGAAAACATTTGCTGATCATGCTACAGTATCTCAATCACAATCTCTCTTTCTCTCTCTCTCTCCCTCCCCCCTCTCTCTCCCCCTCCCCCCCACCCTCTCTCTCTCTTCAGTGGATGACCTCATGAACCTGGCGTGCTCAAGCGCTCTGCACGGCGGAGGGACCAATCAGGAGCTGGCTCTGCACTGCCTGTACGAGTGCAAGGGTGACATCATGGTGAGCAATGCATGATGGGTCATGATGACTGAAGATGGATAACAGGGAGGGGTGAGAGCTGGGTCACATTCATTAGGGCATACTGTAGCAAAATGGTTTGAAACTGAAAATGATAAAGAGGGTTTAGGTGTTGACAGATTGAACCTCTGTTTGTGAGGGTTTTCTTCCATCTTGCGTGTACTGAACAGAGTACAATCTTGGCTTTGGTGGGTGGGATTTAACTGAACCCCGGCTGTGTTCTAATATCCATACCTGCATTTCTTGCTATACCACCACTGAATGCATACACAATGCATTCTATGTTTTATGTTTTAATTTGAGCCATTTAGCACAGCACTCTCTACCACCAGCAAACACAAATGGTGTATGCTATGGTAAGGGTATATGATATGGTAATGCTATTAGGGTGTATGGTATGTTAAGGGTATTAGGGTGTATGATATGGTAATGCTATTAGGGTGTATGCTATGGTAAGGCTATTAGGATGTATGCTATGGTCAGGCTATAAGGGTGTATGGTATGGTAAGGGTATTAGGGTGTATGGTATGCTATGGTAAGGGTATATGCTATTAGGGTGTATGCTATGGTAAGGCTATTAGGATGTATGCTATAAGGGTGTATGGTATGGTAAGGGTATTAGGGTGTATGGTATACTATGGTAAGGGTATTAGGATGTATGCTATGGTAAGGCTATTAGGTGTATGGTATGTATGGTAAGGGTATCAGGGTGAATGGTATGGTAAGGGTGTTATGGTAAGGGTATTAGGGTGTATGGTATTCTATGGTAAGGGTATTAGGGTGTATGGTATGGTATGATAAGGCTATTAGGGTGTATGCAGTGGTGTAAAGTACTTAAGTAAAAATACTTTAAAGTACTACTTAAGTCGTTTTTGGGGGTATCAGTACTTTACTATTTAGATGTTTTACTACTTTTAATTCACTACATTCTTGAAGAAATTGTCTCTTTTTACTCCATACATTTACCTTGACACCCAAAAGTACTCATTACATTTTGAATGCTTAGCAGGACAGGAAAATGGTCCAATTCACACACGTATCAACAGAACATCCCTGGTCATCTACTGCCTCTGATCTGGAGGACTCACTAAACACACAGGCTTAGTTTAAATAATGTCTGAATGTTGGAGTGTGCCCCTGGCTATCCGTAAATTCCAAAAACAAGAAAATGGTGCCATCTGGTTTGCTTAATATAAGGAATTTGAAATTATTTAAACTTTTACTTTTGATATTAAAGTATATTTTAAAACAAATACTTTTAGACTTTTACTCAAGTAGAATTTTACTGGGCGACTTTTACTTTAGTCATTTTCTATTAAGGTGTCACGGTTGTCGTAGGGTAAAGTGGACCAAGACGCAGCGGGGAAATGTGCACTCATCTTCTTTTATTAATCGAACAAAGAAGGTGAACCAAAACAACACGTACACAAAAAAACACAACGACTAATAACAGGCCGGTAAGGCAACAAAGCTACACCCAGCACAATCTCCCACAAAACACTAAAACAAACACATACCTATATATATATAGGACCCTCAATCAGAGGCAACTAGAAAACACCTGCCTCCACCTGCCTCCAATCCCCAATAAACTAAACATAGAAATACATTAACATAGACCAGTGCCCAAAACAATAAATCAAACACACCACTAAACACACAACCACCCCGAACCACATAAAACACATACCCTCTGCCACGTCCTGACCAAACTACAATAACAAATAACCCCTATTACTGGTCAGGACGTGACATTACCCCCCCCCCCCCCAAAGGTGCAGACCCTGTATGCACCTCAACTAAAAAAATAAACCCCTAACTAAAGGGAGGGAAGGGAGGGTGGCTGCCGTCAACGACGGCTCCTGTGCTACACCCCCCCCCCCCTCCCCAACCCACCTATACTGGAGGTGGCTCAGGCTCAGGTCTACTTCCACCACCCAACCTGTCCACCCCTGCTGAATGCTCAGGGCTGTAGAGCGTCTCTGGGAGCTCCGGACTGTAAGCCGACTCTGGAAGCTCCAGACTGTAGTCAGCCTCACTCGGTGCCGGACTGTAGGCAGCCTCACTCGGTGCCGGACTGTAGTCAGCCTCACTCGGTGCCGGACTGTAGGCAGCCTCACTCGGTGCCGGACTGTAGGCAGCCTCACTCGGTGCCGGACTGTAGGCAGCCTCACTCGGTGCCGGACTGTAAGCAGCCTCACTCGGTGCCGGACTGTAGGCAGCCTCACTCGGTGCCGGACAGTAGGCAGCCTCACTCGGTGCCGGACAGTAGGCAGTCTCACTCGGTGCCGGACAGTAGGCAGCCTCACTCGGTGCCGGACAGCAGGCAGCCTCACTCGGTGCCGGACAGTAGGCAGCCTCACTCGGTGCCGGACAGTAGGCAGCCTCACTCGGTGCCGGACTGTAGTCAGCCTCACTCGGTGCCGGACTGTAGTCAGCCTCACTCGGTGCCGGACTGTAGTCAGACTCACTCGGTGCCGGACTGTAGGCCGACTCACTCGGTTCCGGACTGTAGGCAGACTCACTCGGTTCCGGACTGTAGGCAGACTCACTCGGTGCCGGACTGTAGGCCGTCTCACTCGGTGCCGGACTGTAGGCCGTCTCACTCGGTGCCGGACTGTAGGCCGTCTCACTCGGTGCCGGACTAGACACTGTTGCCGGACACTCTGGACGAGGTACTGTTACCGGACACTCTGGACGAGGTACTGTTGCCGGACACTCTTGGACGAGGTACTGTTGCCGGACACTCTGGACGAGGTACTGTTGCCGGACACTCTGGACGAGGTACTGTTGCCGGACACTCTGGACGAGGTACTGTTGCCGGACACTCTGGACGAGGTACTGTTGCCGGACACTCTGGACGAGGTACTGTTGCCGGACACTCGGGACTGGGCTGACGCACTGGAAGCCTGATGCGTGGTGCTGGTACTGGAGGTATCAGACTGGAGACACGCACTTCAAGGCTAGTGCGAGGAGCGGGAACAGGACATACTGGACAGGGCTGATGCACTGGAAGCCTGGTGCGTGGTGCTGGTACTGGAGGTATCAGACTGGAGACACGCACTTCAAGGCTAGTGCGAGGAGCGGGAACAGGACGTACTGGACTGGGCTGATGCACTGGAAGCCTGATGCGTGGGGCTGGCACTGGAGGTATCAGACTGGAGACACGCACTTCAAGGCTAGTGCGAGGAGCGGGAACAGGACGTACTGGACAGGGCTGATGCACTGGACCGTAGAGGCGCACTGGCGGTCTCGAGCGCAGGACTGGCACCGCCCGTACTGGCTGGGTGCCCAATTCCCCCTGGCAAATGGGGGGCGCTGGCACTGCGCACACCGGCCTAAAAACACTTGGCCTCTCCACAGTACGCAATAACCCGAAGCACGGGGCCTGTCCAGTCAAAGGTTGCTCAACAAAAGCACGGGGATTTGGCTTGGGGCTTAATCCTTGCCCAGCCAAACTACCCGTGTGCCCCCCTCCCAAAAAAACAATTATTGGGGCGGCCTCTCCACCCTTACCTGCTTCCCAATCAGGCTGTCACAATGGTCCAGTAGTTGTTTCCACGTCCAGTCAATCCTTGCCTCTAATACCTCCAGCGACCAGGATGCCATTACCTCCCGAGCGCGCTGTTTTCTCCAGTCCAGGTGCTGCTCCCGACAGTCCACCCGTTGCTCCTTCCTCCGCTGCTTGGTCCTTGGTTGGTGGGAGATTCTGTCACGGTTGTCGTAGGGTAAAGTGGACCAAGACGCAGCGGGGAAATGTGCACTCAACTTCTTTTTATTTAAATGGACAAAGAAGGTGAACCAAAAATAAATACGTACACAAAAAAAAACACAACGACTAATAACAGGCCGGTAAGGCAACAAAGCTATACCCAGCACAATCTCCCACAAAACACTAAAACAAACACATACCTATATATATAGGACCCTCAATCAGAGGCAACTAGAAAACACCTGCCTCCAATTGAGAGTCCAATCCCCAATAAACTAAACATAGAAATACAAAGAACTAGACTAAACATAGAAATGCATTAACATAGACCAGTGCCCAAAACCCGGAATAATAAATCAAACAAACCACTAAACACACAACCACCCCGAACCACATAAAACACATACCCTCTGCCACGTCCTGACCAAACTACAATAACAAATAACCCCTATTACTGGTCAGGACGTGACATAAGGTATCTTTACTTTTACTAAAATATTAAAATTGTTTACATTTTCCACCACTGGGTGTATGGTAATGTATTAGGGATTTATGGTTTGGTAAGGATATTAGGGTGTATGGTAAGGGTATCAGGGTGTATGGTTTGGTAAGGGTATTAGGGTGTATGGTTTAGTAAGGGTATTAGGATGTATGGTTTGGTAAGGGTATTAGGGTGTATGGTATGGTATGGAAAGGGTATTAGGGTTTATGGTATGGTAAGGGTATTAGGGTTTATGGTATGGTAAGGGTATTAGGGTGTTTGGCAAGGGTATTAGGGTGTATGCTTTGGTAAGGGTATTAGGGTGCATGGTTTAGTAAGGGTTTTAGGGTGTATGGTAAGGGTATTAGGGTGTATGGTAAGGGTATTAGGGTGTATGGTAAGGGTATTAGGGTGTATTGTATGGTATGGTAAGGGTTTTAGGGTGTATGGTTTGGTAAGGGTATTAGGGTGTATGGTTTGGTAAGGGTATTAGGGTGTATGGTTTGGTAAGGGTTTTAGGGTGTATGGTTTGGTAAGGGTATTATGGTGTATGGTAAGGGTATTAGGGTGTATGGTTTGGTAAGGGTATTAGGGTGTAGGGTGTGGTAAGGTATTAGGGTCTATGGTATGGTAAGGATGTTTGGCAAGGGTATTCGAGTGTATGGTTTGGTAAGGGTATTAGGGTGTATGGTATGATAAGGGTATTAGGGTGTATGGTATGGTATGGGTATTAGGGTGTATGGTATGGTAAGGGTATTAGGGTGTATGGCATGGTAAGGGTATTAGGGTGTATGGTAAGGGTATTAGGGTGTATGGTATGGTAAGGGTATTAGTGTGTATGGTATGATAAGGGTATTAGGGTGTATGGTATGGTATGGGTATTAGGGTGTATGGTATGGTAAGGGTATTAGGGTGTATGGTAAGGGTATTAGGGTGTATGATATGGTAAGGGTATTAGGGTGTATGGTATGGTAAGGGTATTAGGGTGTATGGTATGATAAGGGTATTAGGGTGTATGGTATGATAAGGGTATTAGGGTGTATGGTATGATAAGGGTATTAGGGTGTATGGTATGGTAAGGGTATTAGGGTGTATGGTATGGTAAGGGTATTAGGGTGTATGGTAAGAGTATTAGGGTGTATGGTATGGTAAAGGTATTAGGGTGTATGGTATGGTAAGGGTATTAGGGTGTATGGTATGATACGGGTATTAGGGTGTATGGTATGGTATGGTAAAGGTATTAGGGTGTATGGTATGGTAAAGGTATTAGGGTGTATGGTATGGTAAGGGTATATGGGTGTATGGTATGGTAAGGGTATTAGGGTGTATGGTATGGTAAGGGTATTAGGGTGTATGGTATGGTAAGGGTATTAGGGTGTATGGTATGATAAGGGTATTAGGGTGTATGGTATGGTAAGTGTATTAGGGTGTATGGTATGGTAAAGGTATTAGGGTGTATGGTATGGTAAAGGTATTAGGGTGTATGGTATGGTAAGGGTATTAGGGTGTATGGTATGGTAAATGTATTAGGGTGTATGGTATGGTAAAGGTATTAGGGTGTATGGTATGGTAAGTGTATTAGGGTGTATGGTATGGTAAAGGTATTAGGGTGTATGGTATGGTAAAGGTATTAGGGTGTATGGTATGGTAAGTGTATTAGGGTGTATGGTATGGTAAGGGTATTAAGGTGTATGGTATGGTAAGTGTATTAGGGTGTATGGTATGGTAAAGGTATTAGGGTGTATGGTATGGTAAGTGTATTAGGGTGTATGGTATGGTAAGGGTATTAGGGTGTATGGTATGGTAAAGGTATTAGGGTGTATGGTATGGTAAGTGTATTAGGGTGTACTGTATGGTAAGGGTATTAGGGTGTGTATGGTAAGTGTATTAGGGTGTATGGTATGGTAAGGGTATTAGGGTGTATGGTATGGTAA
This sequence comes from Salmo trutta, assembly GCF_901001165.1. Lineage (NCBI taxonomy): Eukaryota > Metazoa > Chordata > Actinopteri > Salmoniformes > Salmonidae > Salmo > Salmo trutta. The sequence continues at coordinate 12,328,145 of NC_042981.1, read as the reverse complement.
AGGTATTAGGGTGTATGGTATGGTAAGGGTATTAGGGTGTATGGTATGATAAGGGTATTAGGGTGTATGGTATGGTATGGTAAGGGTATTAGGGTGTATGGTATGGTATGGTAAAGGTATTAGGGTGGAGGAATTGTTAGTGTTGTCACTCAGAAAAGTTAACTGCTGTGTATCTAACATGTAACAGATGTGGTGCAGCACAGTGGCTAGTGAGTTCACTATTCCTGCTAGTATCAATGTTCTCCTTGAATCTAGGTGTTGTTTTGTTATCAGATATGCTCAGTGCTCCATCTTCCCAATGTAGAAAACACTTACACACACACACACACACACACACACACACACACACACACACACACACACACACACACACACACACACACACACACACACACACACACACACACACACACATACACTGATACAGTATACACACACATGCTGACACACTGGAGTAAAGGTCATGTATGGGGCCTTGGGCAGAAACCCAGCAATGTGTTCAATGAGAGAGATAGAGAGAGAGAGACCGTGAGCTAGAGGGGCTGAGATATAGAGGAAGACAGCTTATACTAGTGGCTCCAGCTTGCAGCATTTGGCCATGATGTTGTCAAGGAGACAGAGGGTGGCTGTCAGTGTGTGAAGTGCTCTCTCCCTCTCTCTCTCTGTCTCTGCAGCAGCAGGATACATGTTGCTCTCTTACAGTATATTTCCCAGTTCATCCCCTCATTATTAGGGACACATCAGCCTCTCAATATCCAGTAGAACTCTGATCAGTGTCCTGTGTGTGCTCCAGCCAAGTAAACCTTGATTTGAAGTATTGCTCGGAGACTCATAAGCTGTTGCAAAAAATAAACAAACAGGACATTTTTCATGTATTACTCTTCAGAGTTCATTTGTAAATGGTTGGATTGATTTGTTGTTCTTGGTTTTCAGGAAGCGTTGGCCCTCCTGCTGTTGAAAAACCCCATCTTCCCAAAGAACCACCGTCTAGGATACTACCACTACTCCGGTTGGTCAAGACAGAGAACTGGGGTTGCAAAATACTGCTCACTTTTCTGAAAGTCCCAGGTTTTCCAGAAATCTTGGTTGTAAAATTCCAGGAATCAGGAGGGGAAAAGCAGAAAATCCCTAAACCTCTAACTAGGATTTCTGGAAAACTTGGGAATTTTTTGAAAAGTTACAGAAATTCTACAACCCTACATATAACACTTTATATCTGTACAGTATTATGTCTATGGTTACTGCACTGCTCTCTCCTCTGGCACTCTCTTACTTTGTTTCGAAGTCACTGTGGGTAGTCTACTCTTCCTGCAGACAAGCCTCAGTGCAGAACTCTCTGTGGGTAGTCTACTCTTCCTGCAGACAAGCCTCAGTGCAGAACTCTCTGTGGGTAGTCTACTCTTCCTGCAGACAAGCCTCAGTGCAGAACTCTCTGTGGGTAGTCTACTCTTCCTGCAGACAAGCCTCAGTGCAGAACTCTCTGTGGGTAGTCTACTCTTCCTGCAGACAAGCCTCAGTGCAGAACTCTCTGTGGGTTGTCTACTCTTCCTGCAGACAAGCCTCGGTGCAGAAATCTCTGTGGGTACTTTTACGAAATTAGAATAATCAAACTTCATTGGATTATGTCAAAGTGCATTCCTGCAGGCATGCCTGTGCTGTCTGAATACTTGTATGAGTCCTTTTCTCCTCCCCTCTAGTAACAGGGATGGGCTCCAGAGCCCCCCTCAGCCTTAAACAATGGCAGCTGAAGGGAGGGGAGGTGCTAGCTGGTGGGGGATGGATTGGGTGGAGGGGTGTGGGTCCGTGGAGAGAGGAGGGGTGTGGGTCCGTGGAGAGAGGGGGGGATTGGCTGTGGAAGGGAAACTGTGGAGGATTGAGAGTGTCGCTGGGGATGATGGGAGCGGAGTGAGAGGTAGAGTGGGAGAGGAGTGGGGTATTGGGTTTGTGGCGTTTGGTTAATGCCAAGCAGAGGACAGAGAACCATTGTTTGTCCAACCAGTCGTGTGTGTGTCCACCCTGTGCATACAGGAGCAGACAGTCACCAGTCAATGTCTGTCCATCTAATTCCCCACCACTCTTTTGTCTGTTTTCTCTCTCTTTCTTTCTCTCTCTCTCTTTCTTTCTCTCTCATTTTCTCTCGTTCTCTCTCTCTCTCTCTCTCTCTCTCTCTCTCTCAGGGTCAGACAGCTGGACCCCAGTAGAGAGAAGTTGCTTTAACAAAGGGATCGCTGCCTATAAGAAAGACTTCTTCATGGTCCAGAAACTGGTATGTACCAGTACATGTGCAGTACCAGTCAAAAGTTTGTACACACCTACTCATTCCAGGGGTTTTATTTTTTATATTTTCTACATTGTAGAATAATAGTGAAGACATTTAAAATGATGAAATAACAGATATAGAATGATGTAGTAACCAAAAAGTGTTTAAAAAATCTAAATATATTTTATATATGAGATTCTTCAAAGTTGCCACCGTTTGCCTTGATGACAGCTTTGCACACTCTTGGCATTCTCTCAACCAGCTTCATGAGGTAGTCACCTGGAATGCATTTCAATTAACAGGTGTGCCTTGTTGAAAGTTAATTGAATTTGTTTGAGCCAATCAGTTGTGTTATGACAAGGTAGGGGTGATATACAGAAGATAGCCCTATTTGGTAAAAGACCAAGTCCATATTATGGCAAGAACAGAGTTACCTCTGAGTTGGGATTTGGAGAGTGAGCTGCATTCAGAGGATCTATGTGTTTGAGAGTGTGAGTTGGAAGCAGACGTTACAGATACATTAGTTGAGAATACAAAATAAAGATTTAAAAGCCACATGGTGGACCACTCAAATAGAGTTTTGAGACTCTATAAGCAGGAAAACACAGTACAGTATGTTAAAACATGTACTAGGCCTAGATATGAAGTGTCTGTTGATGTGTGTGTGTGTGTGTCTGGTGGTTCAGGTAAGCACTAAGACGGTGGCTCAGTGTGTGGAGTTCTACTACAGCTATAAGAGGCAGGTGAAGACGGGTCGGAACGGAGCTCTGATCTACGGAGACACGGACACACCTGAGAGCAGGAACACTGAGGAGGAGCTGGACCACAAGGTGAGTTGATTGACTACCTACAAAAGGATGTTATAACACATTCACAAGCAGTACATAAGCATTTACAGATTCTATAAACAATCCATCCCTTTACCAACAGATACAACACTAGATAAGCAATCTTTGTACAATAATTATTGTCTTCAATGTTCCCTCCAAATCAATTCAGTTCTGCTGAGCGCAAGCTTGAAAATGATGTACAACTTCCGGCGTGTGTTTAATGTGAACACTGAGGCTGTATCCGCTTTAAGTTACAGTTCTAACAGTAGTTTAATGTGAACACTGAGGCTGTATCCGCTTTAAGTTACAGTTCTAACAGTAGTTTAATGTGAACACTGAGGCTGTAACCGCTTTAAGTTACAGTTCTAACAGTAGTTTACTGTGAACACTGAGGCTGTATCCGCTTTAAGTTACAGTTCTAACAGTAGTTTAATGTGAACACTGAGGCTGTATCCGCTTTAAGTTACAGTTCTAACAGTAGTTTAATGTGAACACTGAGGCTGTAACCGCTTTAAGTTACAGTTCTAACAGTAGTTTACTGTGAACACTGAGGCTGTATCCGCTTTAAGTTACAGTTCTAACAGTAGTTTAATGTGAACACTGAGGCTGTATCCGCTTTAAGTTACAGTTTTAACAGTAGTTTAATGTGAACACTGAGGCTGTATCCGCTTTAAGTTACAGTTCTAACAGTAGTTTACTGTGAACACTGAGGCTGTATCCGCTTTAAGTTACAGTTCTAACAGTAGTTTAATGTGAACACTGAGGCTGTATCCGCTTTAAGTTACAGTTCTAACAGTAGTTTAATGTGAACACTGAGGCTGTATCCGCTTTAAGTTACAGTTCTAACAGTAGTTTAATGTGAACACTGAGGCTGTATCCGCTTTAAGTTACAGTTCTAACAGTAGTTTACTGTGAACACTGAGGCTGTATCCGCTTTAAGTTACAGTTCTAACAGTAGTTTACTGTGAACACTGAGGCTGTACCCGCTTTAAGTTACAGTTCTAACAGTAGTTTACTGTGAACACTGAGGCTGTACCCGCTTTAAGTTACAGTTCTAACAGTAGTTTACTGTGAACACTGAGGCTGTACCCGCTTTAAGTTACATTTCTAACAGTAGTTTACTGTGAACACTGAGGCTGTACCCGCTTTAAGTTACAGTTTTAACAGTAGTTTACTGTGAACACTGAGGCTGTATCCGCTTTAAGTTACAGTTTTAACAGTAGTTTACTGTGAACACTGAGGCTGTACCCGCTTTAAGTTACAGTTTTAACAGTAGTTTAATGTGAACACTGAGGCTGTATCCGCTTTAAGTTACAGTTCTAACAGTAGTTTACTGTGAACACTGAGGCTGTACCCGCTTTAAGTTACAGTTCTAACAGTAGTTTACTGTGAACACTGAGGCTGTACCCGCTTTAAGTTACAGTTCTAACAGTAGTTTACTGTGAACACTGAGGCTGTACCCGCGTTAAGTTACAGTTTTAACAGTAGTTTAATGTGAACACTGAGGCTGTACCCGCTTTAAGTTACAGTTTTAACAGTAGTTTAATGTGAACACTGAGGCTGTATCCGCTTTAAGTTACAGTTCTAACAGTAGTTTAATGTGAACACTGAGGCTGTATCCGCTTTAAGTTACAGCTTTAACAGTAGTTTAATGTGAACACTGAGGCTGTATCCGCTTTAAGTTACAGTTTTAACAGTAGTTTAATGTGAACACTGAGGCTGTATCCGCTTTAAGTTACAGTTCTAACAGTAGTTTACTGTGAACACTGAGGCTGTACCCGCTTTAAGTTACAGTTCTAACAGTAGTTTACTGTGAACACTGAGGCTGTATCCGCTTTAAGTTACAGTTCTAACAGTAGTTTACTGTGAACACTGAGGCTGTATCCGCTTTAAGTTACAGTTCTAAACGTGGCCATGTAGGCAGGCTACTGTGGCTATTTGATCATAATGTAGGCCTACCAGTGTGGCCTACCATAAAAAACAATGGAGAAAATGTATGCCATAGCATTTTATCATGGAAATAGCTGTTCTATCATTCAGCCTACAGTAGCAGCCAGTGTGTGGTGTCAATGTAGACCTACATTCCATGAAACACGCATGGCTTTACATTAACCACTTTATCCACTTGTCCTTCAGACTGAAAATGTTGTTGTGTTGTTTGATGCCAGAAACCGCTTTACAAAATAAAATGCATCATTATTCCCACACCATTATTACAGAGAATCAGACAAATTATACTACCCTCTGCCTATTGGCTGCTAAGCTTATTCAAGCCTGTCTCAAAAATGCAACACTGTCCATTCAAGACACAAAAAAAACTATAACTGACTCACTTTTCTAAGATGGGTAGAAATGTACATGTTTTGTGCTCTTGCAGGAAGCAATCACTCCCGCATTGCTGACTACAAATTATCTATAACTGGGCTAATAATTCACTAACTAGCAAAGGATATGAACAGATGTACAAATCTGCACGTGTTGCTACATGTAGCTCTCTCTATGATCTCAAAACAAGCACATCTACTGAGAACCGCTCATGCTGTAAACACAGTCCAGTTTAAAGTGAATGGCACAGATCCATATATGGCAATGGTCTATTTGCATATAGGCCTACTGCAGCTCTGATTGGTTATGGCACACCGGTCTGTGTAGAGTACGGAGGCCCTGTCAATAGAATCCGACTCCGATGTGTTCTGCCTACAACAAAATCTCTTGCATAGTTAGTTTTGCATACTAAAGTATTTTATAGTTCGTTTTGTTTCGGTATGTTCCATTGAAAGTGGCTAATATTGTGTTGATTCTATCACAATTCCAACAGTAAAGGGAAACATTTATAGTGTTAACTAACGGGGAAAACTCTAGAAAGTTCAGTTAAGTTCAATATCGTGCTTCTCTAGCTGATATTTCTTCTGCACGGCAGTCCCAAGGGAACATTGCTTATCTTTCTCCCTTTCTCTCTGTCTCTCTCTCTCAGAGCTCTCAGAGATTAGAATCTCGGAAGGAAGAGGAAGACAACAGGAATTGGGAGGGGTCAGTTGACAGGAAGCAGCGGGGCTCCAGTCCAAGCAAGATGACACAGACGTTACAGGCCACAGAGAACGTGAGTGGGAGACTCAGGGACAGTGTGTGTCTGTGTGTTAGAACGGAGGAGACGCTGACTAGAAGATGAATGAGCATTTTCATGTATGTATGTGTTATGTTTATTCTTGTGTAATCAACACTGATGCCCCCATGCAGTAAACAACATTTGCACTTTTGAACTTGCCTTGACTGAGTTCACAGTAGGATAGTGGATAGGGAAACCAAGCTGCAGCATTGTTAAGTCTGTTACCCTCTAGTGGCTAAACACTGAACAGCTGACTTGGCTGGCTTCCTCTCTCCCCATGTTGCGTAATTTGACTCTGTCAGCAAACGATGACTCATAAAACTGACCCCATTCCCCATTTTCTGTAGTTAGTTGGGTGACCTGGTAGAAAGCTATGGTTTTAAAAGGTGGCCTCTTGAGCTTTGGTGAAACTTTGAGCTTTGTTATGTTTTGTATGGTCTGATGTAAAAATGTGTCAAAAACAAGCCTTATTATGTTGAGTGTATTTTGTACTAACCAGGTATGCAATGTTCAGGTTAGTTTGGCTCTAGCTGGGAGATGTGTGAGTGTGTGTGCTGACCAGAGGTGTGTGTGTGCAAAGCAGTTGGCAAGATGCTACTCTGACAGTGATCAGCTGTCATGTGCAGTGGAGGAGAAGGTGCTTTTTGTATGCATGCCTGTGTCCTTGCATCTATGATCTTTTGAATGCTTAAATAATGTTGCAAATTAAGTATGTAAATGTGTGTGCAGGCTGGAGCGGTCCTGGTGCTGAAGACACAGGACGATGTGAGGAGAGACCAGATGTCTTCCCTGGTCAGTCACCCTCCTCGGGCCCCTCCCAGCGCCCCCTCGAAACCACGGCCGCCTCCCAAGACCGGGACCATATCAGGGACCAAGGGCCCTGCCGGACCAGAGGGAGAGTTCCCTTGCAAGAAGTGTGGCAGGTAAGTGCTTTTTGGTCTTAAGCATTAGGGTTAGCAGTGTGGTTAAGTTTAGGGTAAAGGTTATGTTTAAAATCAGATTTGATGACATTGTGTCTGTGACAGTAGTGACCACTCTGCAGAGCTGCCTCCAGGGCAAGAGTCATGAATATAAATACCAACCTGCTGTTTTGCAATTAGAGGCTGTCCACACTGAGAGTGAATCGTATGGACTGGTAGTAGTGATGTGTACTGTATATTGGAGAAGAACCCTTGATCAAAGGGTGCTGAGATATCGACAACATCTGCAGGATAACTGTCTTCTACTGGTTGGTTGGAATATGTTGGAATCTTAGAGATGTTGTTGGTTGCAAAAACACTGATTTGAGAAGCACTCCGAGCACTGTGTGTGCGTGGGTGAGTGCGTTTGTGTGTGTGCATGCACGTGTATAACATAGTGAGAAGTGCTCCTTGGTGGTTGTTTGAGCAGGAAGGAATAAAGCAGAGTTGGCCAATTTTGATAGAAGAGCTCACCCTTAGCAACCGCAGTCCTGTTATTATCAACTGTCTCCTAGCAACTGAAACACAGCAGTGATATGGCATGCCATGCCCCCAGTCTATGCAGCTCTGCCCAGTGACTGACTGTGTACTAATTATCAACACGCCCATTATCCGGGTCCTCATTGGCCCATATACTGTAGACTACTCTGCAGTATTCTGCCTTATCATGGTGTTGCACTTCATACAATTCTAGATTCACAGTAGAAATACCACGAGAACGGACCTTCTCTTCTGCACAAGCACTGTATGGTTTGTGAACCTAGATTATGAAGTGAGGAAAACTGATATTTCATTTACACGTGGACAAATGTTTCTGGCATCTGGACTTCATCAGTTCTTCTTCCTTCAGATTCAAGGTTCACACACAGTACAGTGATTGTGTAAAGACAAAGTCTACACTCCTCGAATTGAAGTGCGGACCTATTTTTCTACACTGAACCATAAACCAACACCATACAGTGCTTGTCCACAGATACGAAAGCTTACAATGAAGCCACCCAGTCTTCTCTCTGACCTCTAACCTCTCCTCCTCCTCCTCCCCTTAGGATCTTCTACAAGGTGAAGAGCCGCAGTGCCCACATGAAGAGCCACGCGGAGCAGGAGAAGAAGGCCGCAGCTCTGAGGCAGAAGGAGGCGGAGGAGAGGGCAGCGGCCCAGGCGGCGGCAGAGGCTGCAGCGTTACTGGCTGCGCGGCAGAACGGGGAACGGGAGGGGAACACAGCCGGAGGAGACAGCACAAACGATGACTCATCTGAGGAAGATGATAATGAAGAGGATGATGAGGACTGGCACTAAGACCATAGAGAGAAAACGAGCCCACCCCACCTGTCTTTGCCATTATGGCAAGTGCACGCTCAATCTATCTGGCTAAGACAGACAGACAGACCTCTCCACTGGCAGGGTGAGGGGTAACAAACAGAACAGAGCAGAACTCTGAGGCCTCAGAACCCTAGCGCCCTCGAGTGTTCAGCTACGGCTCCTAGCGCTCAAGGGACATTTTACGCCCTCTTGTTACGCCCTCTTGTTACGCCCTCTTGTTACGCCCTCTTGTTACGCCCTCTTGTTACACCCTCTTGTTACACCCTCTTGTTACACCCTCTTGTTACGCCTGCTTTAGCAGCATTTCTCTCTGGAAACAAACTGTCTTTATAAACAAACTGCTTTTTTATTGTTTCATGGAACAGGATCTCCTATCTTGACACTTTCAGGGACAAGTTCTCTCACACGTTTTCTCCCTCTTCCCTTTAACCTGCTTGTGAAGTGTTCAGGGGTTAACTCTCTCTCAGGCACACAGTAGGGTAGGAAAGAAAGCCATGCCATCTCTCTCTCTCTCTAACACCAATACTTTCCTTTCTCCTGTCTGCCATCCACCCCTGGCTTCTTCCTCTTCCTGCCAGCACTTTCAGCCAATCACAACACACAGACTCATCAGGTTGGAACTATATAGCCACGCCCCCATCCCAGTCTTTAACAACTAGAATAGTTTGTGATGCCTGGCAATGCAAGACTACATGAGCCACAATGCAACCCAGCTTGGCCACTGCTTTCTCTACTCTCTGCTCCCCAGTTTGATATGTTATTATGAATAGAAGGACACCATATGAGTGATTGGGGCCATGCAATATTGAATTTGAAAGGACTTCCAGGTCATGAAAAGCCCAGATAGACTGATGTGGTGGTAACACCAAAGATGGTGGATAAATGAAGATTTCCCACTCAGGCCGTTTACCATTGAAAAAAATGGTCAGTTCCAGTCTGCTTAAGGGGGTGGCTCTCCCATAGGTACCAATGCTTTAGTAGCTGGGTCTGATCCGCTTAGTTCATTGACTGTACATGAACCAGAAAAGGTGGGATGTCTCACTTCTTCCATCTCTCGTAACACTGCCTGTGTGGAGGCTTAGCTACATGTGAAGGAAGGAACAGTTTAGAGAACAGAACACACATCGTTGTGTGACTTTCAGCTTTTTTCCTGTTTGGGACTTTTTCACACACTCAAGGCTGCCAAAAGCTTGCACAGATGCGTCGGTCCTCAGTTCACCAAACTGGTTTCGTCTTAGTTTGAAGTGCTGTTCTTTTGGGTTTTAGTTTTGTGAATCCTTACCCTGATCACTTTTTTTATAGTCATCGTGTGGTGTTTCTCCTCACTGTCGATGCCTTGGATGTTTTTAACGCTTTTTATCTTTGGATGAACGACAATCAATTTTACAAAGGTTCTTTTTATATTCAACGAATTACTGTTGCTTTTTTGCTTATTATATCAAATTGTTAATGTTGTTTTTTGTTAATAATATTGTTATTAATAATGTCACTGTTGTCTCTTGTATTATTGTGATTTTGGATTGTTTTTGCGGCAGGTTGCTTTGGAGATCTCTTTCTCATTTGACTGTAGTTTAGGGTTATTTAAGACATTGCTTTCTCTGTCTGTTTTGAACTGTGAGGTTTTAGAATTACATCTAAAGACAGTCTGAGTAGAGAAGAGATGTGAAACAGAATTGTAAACATGCAGTAGATAGAACAACCACATGATCCCTGATGACACCCTTCTTCATTGTATCCAGATTAAAACAGTTTAGGTAAACTAAGGGTAGGGGTTAGGGTCAGGGTTAGGGTTGGGTTTAAAGCTAGGGTTTAGGGTATGGACATCCCAAAGATTCCGGGATAGCACTAACCACATCATTACGGCAGGAGGAAAGAGGGAGGAAAACATGATGATGATGTTGACTGTTGACTGTTGAATGATGTTGACTGTTGAATGATGTTGACTGTTGAATGATGTTGACTGTTGACTGTTGAATGATGTTGACTGTTGAATGATGTTGACTGTTGAATGATGTTGACTTGAATGGGTATGTCCGCTCTATTTATTCTATGCCTATAGTCTGGACTCTTAGAAAAGGATGTCTCTATCTATCTGACTATCTTATTGTCGACATATCTCGTTCTGCCAAGCTCCATATCTCTATCGCCTCTGCCAAGCGCCAGACCAGACTCTATCTGTCGCCAAGGCAACAAACGAGCAGGCTGAAGATTCTTCTCCTTAAGCAGTCATCCACAGTGGGGAGCAGAGAGGAACGGCTCCTATTACCGGGCCCAGTTAAACCTACCTGGGTACTATGCACTGTGTGTGTGTCAGAGGAGGCTGGCGGGGAGGGCTATAGGAGGACGGGCTCATTGTAATGGAATACATGGAACAGTATCAAGCATTTACATTTGAGTCATTTAGCAGACACTTTTATCCAGAGCGACTTACAGGAGCAATTAGGTTTAAGTGCCTTGCTCAAGGACACATCGACATATTTTTCACCTAGTCAGCTTGGGAATTCCAACCAACAACCTTTCGGTTACCGGCTCAATGCTCTTATCTCCTAGGCTACCTGCCACCACCAGAAACAACGTGTTTGACTCCATTCCACTGATTCCATTCCAGACATTACAAACAGCTCATACTTCTATAGCTCCTCCCACCAGCCTCTTTGGTGTGTGTGTGTGTGTGTGTGTGTGTGTGTGTGTGTGTGTGTGTGTGTGTGTGTGTGTGTGTGTGTGTGTGTGTGTGTGTGTGTGTGTGTGTGTGTGTGTGTGTTTGAGTGTGTGATGTGTATGCATTCTGGAGTGTTTGTGAGTGTGTGGAATGCCACTTGCAAGTTTGCTTTTTCTAGTCAAATATCACTCTAAAATATAATTTTTAAGGTTTTATCCTGACTATTCTCTTTTGTTATCTCAATTTATCTCTCCTTACCCTTTTTGTATTATTATTTTTCTCCCAACAAGATTGTCATGGGCAATTGTTTGTTTTGAAATGTTATTTTAATACTGTAAAACAGAATTAAGGAGGAAATTGAGGGAGGGCATGCCACGAATGCCAAGAAGCTGGAAGCCTTATTCACTTTCATTCAATTAGTTAAGGGAATAAAACACTTTACATTTTATTTACATTAAGAATATCTATGAATTAAACTCTATGAATGCATACTTTGTATGCTATTTTCCTATGGGGTTCATTTCACACTAATGATGTAAAAAGGAATGGAATCTCAAGTGCTTTTTACTACAATGTAACTTATTTGGTTAAATTAGATTTTTACTGCCTGTGTGTTTTTGTAATAAAAAATGGGGAAAGCACTGTTTATTAAAATGTTACAATACTCATGAAATAAGTGTTTTGGTCCTTTACAAAACATGCTAGTATCTATAAGCTGACATGTTATTGGTCCAGGTTATTAGACCAAGTCCAGGTAGTCACTGTTTCATTCAATGTGTGTCTGGCTACAGGGTAAAGTTTTCTCTAGGTGCAGATCTAGGATCAGCTTCCCCTCCGTCAATCTTAACCCCAACCATTAGTGGGGGAAATGCTAAACTGACCCAAGATCAGCATCTAGGGGCAACATCACCCTACACCGTGTCTGCAGCTGTTATTTTACTAACATCCACTACAGGGCAGTATTGTAGTAGGAATCTTACATGCCTTTACATGTCCCAAGCATAAGAGGGCATTATTGTTTCAAATTCTATGTTCATTTGACTTTTCTTGTCTTTTTTTCTGGCCTATATAAATAGCTTTATTCCAGATTGAGCTAAAATAATGTTATACTGTGTACAATACTGGATTTACTCTTTGTAATGTAAGAGTAATTAAGTAAGTTAGACATATGCTGCTTCTCATATCAAACTGTGTCATGTGACCTTGTCGTGAGTCACTGGTCGGGTGTGGCTGTTTTGGTGGAACATCCAAACTGGTGGTTAGATGTTGGTTTGGATGGAGCTATGTGTAGCTGTTTGGTAGTATGTTTTTGGATTTCTTTATTCAATTTTAGCATGTTTTTCTGCACGTGTTCCTCTTAAATCTTTGTTCGGCTCTTTTGTTTGTCCTTTCGCTCTGACATTTTCTCTCTCCCCCTTCTGTTGTTTCTCTCTACAGTGAACGTGTTGGACTAGCTTGATCAGTAGTGCTGGACAGAGCTGCAGCAGGCTACTAGACCAGAGTTGGATCAGGATGACAGACAATATTCAATATTCACAGTCAAAACAAGAACAGGATGAGGCTCAGATGTCTCCTCCATAGAAATGGAATGAATAGAACAGACTTCCTCATTCTATTTCTATGCTCACACACACTGCGTATGTATGGGGTCCAAAGCCTGGGAGAAGAGAGGGAGGAGAGAGGGGTGTATTGAAAGAGTTTAGGAACGCAGGGAAGAAGGGAGGAAAGACGGGTTAGGAGAAGTGGGGTTTGAACTGAAGAGGATTCTTCAACATGAAACGATGCTTTATCTTGTAAGCTGTGACAGCATCTATGAACAGAAAGAGATCAGAGCCATGTGTAGCTCAGCCTTTAACACCATAGGGCCCTCCAAGTTCATCACTAAGCTCAGGGCCCTCCAAGTTCATCACTAAGCTCAGGGCCCTCCAAGTTCATCACTAAGCTCAAGCCCTCCAAGTTCATCACTAAGCTCAGGGCCCTGGGTCTGAACCCCTCCCTGTGCACTGGGTCCTGGACTTCCTGATGGCCCGACCCCAAGTTGTGAAGGTAGTGCTCAGCCCCCTCCTGTACTCCCTGTTCATCCATGACTGCGTGGCCACAAAGTCTCCAACTCAATCATCAAGTTTGCTGATGACACAACAGTGGTAGGCCTAATTACCAACAACAACGAGACAGCCTAAAGGGAGGAGGTGAGAGCCCTGTCAGGAAAATAACCTCAACGTCAACTAAATTAAGGACATGATTGTGGACTACAGGAGACAGCAGAGAGAGCATTCCCCATCCACATCGATGGGCCGCATTGGAGAGGGTCAAAAGCTTCAAGTTCCAAGGCGTGCACATCACTGACGACCTGAAATGGTCCACCTACTCGAGACTCCGACATTGCTCGTTCTCATATTTCTTAATTTCTTTCTTTTTACTTTTTGGATTATGTGATTACTAGGTATTATTGCTGTTGGAGCTAGAAACACAAGCATTTCACTGCAGCTGCAATAACATCTGTAAATATGTGTACACGGCCAATAAAAAATTTGATTTGATTTGTTAACATTCATTTATTGAGTAGTGTAATGGCACCCTATTCTCTATTGCACTGTAATGGCACCCTATTGTCTATTGCACTGTAATGGCACCCTATTCTCTATTGCACTGTAATGGCACCCTATTATCTATTTCACTGTAATGGGACCCTATTCTCTATTGCACTGTAATGGCACCCTATTCTCTATTGCACTGTAATGACACCCTATTCTCTATTGCACTGCAATGGCACCCTATTGCACTGTAATGGCACCCTATTGTCTATTGCACTGTAATGGCACCCTATTCTCTATTGCACTGTAATGGCACCCTATTCTCTATTGCACTGTAATGGCATGCTATTCTCTATTGCACTGTAATGGCACCCTATTGCACTGTAATGGCACCCTATTCTCTATTGCACTGTAATGGCACCCTATTGGACTGTAATGGCACCCTATTGGACTGTAATGGCACCCTATTCTCTATTGCACTGTAATGGCACCCTATTGGACTGTAATGGCACCCTATTCTCTATTGCACTGAAATGGCACCCTATTCTCTATTGCACTGTAATGGCACCCTATTCTCTATTGCACTGTAATGGCATGCTATTCTCTATTGCACTGTAATGGCACCCTATTCTCTATTGCACTGTAATGGGACCCTATTCTCTATTGCACTGTAATGGGACCCTATTCTCTATTGCACTGTAATGGCACCCTATTCTCTATTGCACTGTAATGGCACCCTATTCTCTATTGCACTGTAATGGGACCCTATTCTCTATTGCACTGTAATGGGACACTATTCTCTATTGCACTGTAATGGGACCCTATTCTCTATTGCACTGTAATGGGACACTATTCTCTATTGCTCTGTAATGGGACTTTCCAGGTGAAGAAAAACGAAAGCAGTTATTGATGAAGTCAAACAAAATCATGTTTAAGTTGCAAAAGCGAGACACCTTCAGCACAGAGTCTCTGAGCCCTTATATCCTTATCACATATGTTCTGGAAACACGTCACAAAAGACATAACACAAGGCAGTGGACCACACAGTCTCACAGAATACAATAATAACCAGTGTGTCCTCGGAATTGGCACCATCAGACTGGCTCCAATACTATCAGCAGATAGGAGCACTGTCCATAACATTCGAGTATAGTGAACATCGACCTTGCACAAACAGAATCTTGTGTATTAGAGAAAGGTAAACTATAAAACCTGTTAATCACTTAACTGAATGGGACTTTTATATTTAATTTGCCATTACACACTATATAGGGAACAGAGACCTATTTGGGACTGAATGTGAGTCACAAATAATTCTCTCTGACTCTCCCAGTCCAGTGGCCTCTATGTGCCAGTTGGGACGCAGCTAGAGAGACTCATTTGTAACTGGCTGTTGATGGTGATGGTATTCTGGTTCATTTATCAGAGAGAGGAGATCAACCCCACTACAATCCGTCTCCAAAACCCCTAGGAACAGCCAGCATGTGGTGTGGAGAGAAGGGTCGGTCATGTAACCCAGTCCAAGTGTGAGTGTGTGTGTGTTTGAGAGAACTGAATCCTGGGATCAACTCACCATGGCAGCACAGATGTAGGTATTACAGACGGCTGTACTGCAGCACTAACTAACATTTTCTAGTGCAGCACTAACTGACCTTTTCTAATGCAGCACTAACTGACCTTTTCTAGTGCAGCACTAACTGACCTTTTCTAGTGCAGCACTAACTGACCTTTTCTAGTGCAGCACTAACTGACCTTTTCTACTGCAGCACTAACTGACCTTACCTTGTGCAGCACTAACTGACCTTGCCTAGTGCAGCACTAACTGACCTTACCAAGTGCAGCACTAACTGACCTTTTCAAGTGCAGCACTAACTGACCTTACCTAGTGCAGCACTAACTGACCTTACCAAGTGCAGCACTAACTGACCTTTTCTAGTGCAGCACTAACTGACCTTACCTAGTGCAGCACTAACTGACCTTTTCTAGTGCAGCACTAACTGACCTTTTCTAGTGCAGCACTAACTGACCTTTTCTACTGCAGCACTAACTGACCTTACCTTGTGCAGCACTAACTGACCTTGCCTAGTGCAGCACTAACTGACCTTACCAAGTGCAGCACTAACTGACCTTTTCTAGTGCAGCACTAACTGACCTTACCTAGTGCAGCACTAACTGACCTTACCAAGTGCAGCACTAACTGACCTTTTCTAGTGCAGCACTAACTGACCTTACCTAGTGCAGCACTAACTGACCTTACCAAGTGCAGCACTAACTGACCTTTTCTAGTGCAGCACTAACTGACCTTTTCTAGTGCAGCACTAACTGACCTTACCTAGTGCAGCACTAACTGACCTTTTCTAGTGCAGCACTAATTGACCTTTTCTAGTACAGCACTAACTGACCTTACCTAGTGCAGCACTAACTGACCTTTTCTAGTGCAGCACTAACTGACCTTACCTAGTGCAGCACTAACTGACCTTACCTAGTGCAGCACTGACTGACCTTTTCTAGTGCAGCACTAACTGACCTTTTCTAGTGCAGCACTAACTGGCCTTACCTTGTGCAGCACTAACTGACCTTAACTATTGGAGCACTAACTGACCTTGCCTAGTGCAGCACTAACTGACCTTACCTAGTGCAGCACTAACTGACCTTCTCTAGTGCAGCACTAACTGACCTTTTCTAGTGCAGCACTAACTGACCTTTTCTAGTGCAGCAGTAACTGACCTTACCTTGTGCAGCACTAACTGACCTTACCTAGTGCAGCACTAGCTTACCTTGCCTAGTGCAGCACTAACTGACCTTTTCTAGTGCAGCACTAACTGACCTTCTCTAGTGCAGCACTAACTGAACTTTTCTAGTGCAGCACTAACTGACCTTTTCTAGTGCAGCACTAACTGACCTTACCTTGTGCAGCACTAACTGACTTACCTAGTGCAGCACTAGCTGACCTTGCCTAGTGCAGCACTAACTGACCTTTTCTAGTGCAGCACTAACTGACCTTCTCTAGTGCAGCACTAACTGACTTTTTCTAGTGCAGCACTAACTGACCTTTTCTAGTGCAGCACTAACTGACCTTACCAAGTGCAGCACTAACTGACCTTTTCTAGTGCAGCACTAACTGACCTTACCTAGTGCAGCACTAACTGACCTTACCAAGTGCAGCACTAACTGACCTTTTCTAGTGCAGCACTAACTGACCTTACCTTGTGCAGCACTAACTGACCTTACCAAGTGCAGCACTAACTGACCTTTTGTAGTGCAGCACTAACTGACCTTACCTAGTGCAGCACTAGCTGACCTTGCCTAGTGCAGCACTAACTGACCTTACATAGTGCAGCACTAACTGACCTTACCAAGTGCAGCACTAACTGACCTTTTCTAGTGCAGCACTAACTGACCTTACCTAGTGCAGCACTAAATGACCTTACCAAGTGCAGCACTAACTGACCTTTTCTAGTGCAGCACTAACTGACCTTTTCTAGTGCAGCACTAACTGACCTTACCTAGTGCAGCACTAACTGACCTTACCAAGTGCAGCACTAACTGACCTTTTCTAGTGCAGCACTAACTGACCTTTTCTAGTGCAGCACTAACTGACCTTACCTAGTGCAGCACTAACTGACCTTTTCTAGTGCAGCAGTAATTGACCTTTTCTAGTGCAGCACTAACTGACCTTACCTTGTGCAGCACTAACTGACATTACCTACTGCAGCACTAACTGACCTTTTCTAGTGCAACACTAACTGACCTTACCTAGTGCAGCACTAACTGACCTTTTCTAGTGCAGCACTAACTGACCTTTTCTAGTGCAGCACTAACTGACCTTACCTAGTACAGCACTAACTGACCTTACCTAGTGCAGCACTAACTGACCTTACCTAGTGCAGCACTAACTGACCTTACCTTGTGCAGCACTAACTGACCTTACCTAGTGCAGCACTAACTGACCTTGTCTAGTGCAGCACTAACTGACCTTACCAAGTGCAACACTAACTGACCTTTTCTAGTGCAGCACTACCTGACCTTACCTAGTGCAGCACTAACTGACCTTTTCTATTGCAGCACTAACTGACGTTTTCTAGTGCAACACTAACTGACCATAACTAGTGCAGCACTAACTGACCTAACCTAGTGCAGCACTAACTGACCTTTTCTAGTGCAGCACTAACTGACCTATTCTAGTGCAGCACTAACTGACCATACCTAGTGCAGCACTAACTGACCTTTTCTAGTGCAGCACTAACTGACCTTTTCTAGTGCAGCACTAACTGACCTTACCTTGTGCAGCACTAACAGACCTTGCCTAGTGCAGCAGTAACTGACCTTACCAAGTGCACCACTAACTGATCTTTTCTAGTGCAGCACTAACTGACCTTACCTAGTGCACCACTAACTGATCTATTCTAGTGCAGCACTAACTGACCTTACCTAGTACAGCACTAACTGACCTTACCTAGTGCAGCACTAACTGACCTTACCTAGTGCAGCACTAACTGACCTTACAAGTGCAACACTAACTGACCTTTTCTAGTGCAGCACTACCTGACCTTACCTAGTGCAGAACTAACTGACCTTTTCTAGTGCAGCACTAACTGACCTTACCTTGTGCAGTACTAACTGACGTTACCTATTGCAGCACTAACTGACCTTGCCTAGTGCAGCACTAACTGACCTTACCAAGTGCAGCACTAACTGATCTTTTCTAGTGCAGCATTAACTGACCTTACCTAGTGCAGCACCAACTGACCTTTTCTAGTGCAGCACTAACTGACCTTTTCTAGTGCAGCACAAACTGACCTTACCAAGTGCAACACTTAATAACCTTTTCTAGTGCAGCACTAACTGACCTTTTCTAGTGCAGCACTAACTGACCTTTTCTAGTGCAGCACTAACTGACCTTTCCTAGTGCAGCACTAACTGACCTTACCTTGTGCAGCACTAACTGACCTTACCTAATGCAGCACTAACTGACATTACCAAGTGCAGCACTAACTGACCTTTTCTAGTGCAGCACTAACTGACCTTACCTAGTGCAGCACTAACTGACCTTACCAAGTGCAGCACTAACTGACCTTTTCTAGTGCAGCACTAACTGACCTTTTCTAGTGCAGCACTAACTGACCTTTTCTAGTGCAGCACTAACTAACCTTACCTTGTGCAGCACTAACTGACCTTACCTAGTGCAGCACTAGCTGACCTTGCCTAGTGCAGCACTAACTGACCTTACCAAGTGCAGCACTAACTGACCTTTACTAGTGCAGCACTAACTGACCTTACCTAGTGCAGCACTAACTGACCTTACCAAGTGCAGCACTAACTGAGCTTTTCTAGTGCAGCACTAACTGACCTTACCTATTGCAGCACTAACTGACCTTTTCTAGTGCAGCACTAATTGACCTTTTCTAGTGCAACACTAACTGACCTTACCTAGTGCAGCACTAACTGACCTTTTCTAGTGCAGCACTAACTGACCTTTTCTAGTGCAGCACTAACTGACCTTACCTAGTACAGCACAAACTGACCTTACCTAGTGCAGAACTAACTGACCTTACCTAGTGCAGCACTAACTGACCTTACCTTGTGCAGCACTAACTTTCCTTACCTACTGCAGCACTAACTGACCTTACCAAGTGCAGCACTAACTGACCTTTTCTAGTGCAGCACTAACTGACCTTTTCTATTGCAGCACTAACTGACCTTACCTAGTGTAGCACTAACTGACCTTACCAAGTGCAGCACTAACTGACCTTTTCTAGTGCAGCACTAACTGACCTTACCTAGTGCAGAACTAACTGACCTTTTCTAGTGCAGCACTAACTGACCTTTTCTAGTGCAGCACTAACTGACCTAACCTAGTGCAGCACTAACTGACCTTTTCTAGTGCAGCACTAACTGACCTATTCTAGTGCAGCACTAACTGACCATACCTAGTGCAGCACTAACTGACCTTTTCTAGTGCAGCACTAACTGACCTTTTCTAGTGCAGCACTAACTGACCTTACCTTGTGCAGCACTAACAGACCTTGCCTAGTGCAGCAGTAACTGACCTTACCAAGTGCACCACTAACTGATCTTTTCTAGTGCAGCACTAACTGACCTTACCTAGTGCACCACTAACTGATCTATTCTAGTGCAGCACTAACTGACCTTACCTAGTACAGCACTAACTGACCTTACCTAGTGCAGCACTAACTGACCTTACCTAGTGCAGCACTAACTGACCTTACAAGTGCAAAACTAACTGACCTTTTCTAGTGCAGCACTACCTGACCTTACCTAGTGCAGAACTAACTGACCTTTTCTAGTGCAGCACTAACTGACCTTACCTTGTGCAGTACTAACTGACGTTACCTATTGCAGCACTAACTGACCTTGCCTAGTGCAGCACTAACTGACCTTACCAAGTGCAGCACTAACTGATCTTTTCTAGTGCAGCATTAACTGACCTTACCTAGTGCAGCACCAACTGACCTTTTCTAGTGCAGCACTAACTGACCTTTTCTAGTGCAGCACAAACTGACCTTACCAAGTGCAACACTTAATAACCTTTTCTAGTGCAGCACTAACTGACCTTTTCTAGTGCAGCACTAACTGACCTTTTCTAGTGCAGCACTAACTGACCTTTCCTAGTGCAGCACTAACTGACCTTACCTTGTGCAGCACTAACTGACCTTACCTAGTGCAGCACTAACTGACCTTGCCTAGTGCAGCACTAACTGACCTTACCAAGTGCAGCACTAACTGACCTTTTCTAGTGCAGCACTAACTGACCTTACCTAGTGCAGCACTAACTGACCTTTTCTAGTGCAGCACTAACTGACCTTTTCTAGTGCAGCACTAACTGACCTTTTCTAGTGCAGCACTAACTGACCATACCTAGTGCAGCACTAACTGACCTTTTCTAGTGCAGCACTAACTGACCTTGCCTAGTGCAGCACTAACTGACCTTACCAAGTGCAGCACTAACTGACCTTACCTAGTGCAGCACCAACTGACCTTTTCTAGTGCAGCACTAACTGACCTTACCTAGTGCAGCACTAACTGACCTTTTCTAGTGCAGCACTAATTGACCTTTTCTAGTGCAGCACTAACTGAACTTTTCTAGTGCAGCACTAACTGACCTTTTATAGTGCAGCACTAACTGACCTTACCTAGTACAGCACTAACTGACCTTACCTAGTGCAGCACTAACTGACCTTACCTTGTGCAGCACTAACTGACCTTACCTACTGCAGCACTAACTGACCTTACCAAGTGCAGCACTAACTGACCTTTTCTAGTGCAGCACTAACTGACTTTTTCTAGTGCAGCACTAACTGACCTTACCTTGTGCAGCACTAACTGACCTTACCTAGTGCAGCACTAACTGACCTTGCCTAGTGCAGCACTAACTGACCTTACCAAGTGCAGCACTAACTGACCTTTTCTAGTGCAGCACTAACTGACCTTACCTAGTGCAGCACTAACTGACCTTTTCTAGTGCAGCACTAACTGACCTTTTCTAGTGCAGCACTAACTGACCTTTTCTAGTGCAGCACTAACTGACCATACCTAGTGCAGCACTAACTGACCTTTTCTAGTGCAGCACTAACAGACCTTGCCTAGTGCAGCACTAACTGACCTTACCAAGTGCAGCACTAACTGACCTTACCTAGTGCAGCACCAACTGACCTTTTCTAGTGCAGCACTAACTGACCTTACCTAGTGCAGCACTAACTGACCTTTTCTAGTGCAGCACTAATTGACCTTTTCTAGTGCAGCACTAACTGAACTTTTCTAGTGCAGCACTAACTGACCTTTTATAGTGCAGCACTAACTGACCTTACCTAGTACAGCACTAACTGACCTTACCTAGTGCAGCACTAACTGACCTTACCTTGTGCAGCACTAACTGACCTTACCTACTGCAGCACTAACTGACCTTACCAAGTGCAGCACTAACTGACCTTTTCTAGTGCAACACTAACTGACTTTTTCTAGTGCAGCACTAACTGACCTTACCTAGTGCAGCACTAACTGACCTTTTCTAGTGCAGCACTAATTGACCTTTTCTAGTGCAGCACTAACTGACCTTACCTAGTGCAGCACCAACTGACCTTTTCTAGTGCAGCACTAACTGACCTTACCTAGTGCAGCACTAACTGACCTTTTCTAGTGCAGCACTAATTGACCTTTTCTAGTGCAGCACTAACTGAACTTTTCTAGTGCAGCACTAACTGACCTTTTATAGTGCAGCACTAACTGACCTTACCTAGTACAGCACTAACTGACCTTACCTAGTGCAGCACTAACTGACCTTACCTTGTGCAGCACTAACTGACCTTACCTACTGCAGCACTAACTGACCTTACCAAGTGCAGCACTAACTGACCTTTTCTAGTGCAACACTAACTGACTTTTTCTAGTGCAGCACTAACTGACCTTACCAAGTGCAGCACTAACTGACCTTTTCTAGTGCAGCACTAACTGACCTTTTCTAGTGCAGCACTAACTGACCTTACCAAGTGCAGCACTAACTGACCTTTTCTAGTGCAGCACTAACTGACCTTTTCTAGTGCAGCACTAACTGACCTTACCTAGTGCAGCACCAACTGACCTTTTCTAGTGCAGCACTAACTGACCTTACCAAGTGCAGCACTAACTGACCTTTTCTAGTGCAGCACTAACTGATCTTTTCTAGTGCAGCATTAACTGACCTTACCTAGTGCAGCACCAACTGACCTTTTCTAGTGCAGCACTAACAGACCTTTTCTAGTGCAGCACTAACTGACCTTACCTTGTGCAGCACTAGCTGACCTTGCCTAGTGCAGCACTAACTGACCTTACCAAGTGCATCACTAACTGACCTTTTCTAGTGCAGCACTAACTGACCTTACGTAGTGCAGCACTAGCTGACCTTGCCTAGTGCAGCACTAACTGACCTTACCTATTGCAGCACTAACTGACCTTTTCTAGTGCAGCACTAACTGACCTTTTCTAGTGCAGCACTAATTGACCTTTTCTAGTGCAGCACTAACTGACCTTTTCTAGTGCAGCACTAACTGACCATACCTAGTGCAGCACTAACTGACCTTTTCTAGTGCAGCACTAACTGACCTTTTCTAGTGCAGCACTAACTGACCTTACCTTGTGCAGCACTTACAGACCTTGCCTAGTCGAGCAGTAACTGACCTTACCAAGTGCACCACTAACTGATATATTCTAGTGCAGCACTAACTGACCTTACCTAGTGCACCACTAACTGATCTATTCTAGTGCAGCACTAACTGACCTTACCTAGTGCAGCACTAACTGACCTTACCTAGTACAGCACTAACTGACCTTACCTAGTGCAGCACTAACTGACCTTACCTAGTGCATCACTAACTGACCTTACCAAGTGCAACACTAACTGACCTTTTCTAGTGCAGCACTACCTGACCTTACCTAGTGCATAACTAACTGACCTTTTCTAGTGCAGCACTAACTGACCTTACCTTGTGCAGTACTAACTGACGTTACCTATTGCAGCACTAACTGACCTTGCCTAGTGCAGCACTAACTGACCTTACCAAGTGCAGCACTAACTGATCTTTTCTAGTGCAGCATTAACTGAACTTACCTAGTGCAGCACCAACTGACCTTTTCTATTGCAGCACTAACTGACCTTTTCTAGTGCAGCACAAACTGACCTTACCAAGTGCAGCACTAACTAACCTTTTCTAGTGCAGCACTAACTGACCTTTTCTAGTGCAGCACTAACTGACCTTTTCTAGTGCAGCACTAACTGAACTTTCCAAGTGCAGCACTAACTGACCTTACCTTGTGCAGCACTAACTGACCTTACCTAGTGCAGCACTAACTGACCTTTTCTAGTGCAGCACTAAATGACCTTTTCTAGTGCAGCACTAACTGACCTTTTCTAGTGCAGCACTAACTGACAATACCTAGTGCAGCACTAACTGACCTTTTCTAGTGCAGCACTAACTGACATTGACTAGTGCAGCACTAACTGACCTTACCAAGTGCAGCACTAACTGACCTTTTCTAGTGCAGCACCAACTGACCTTTTCTAGTGCAGCACTAACTGACCTTACCTAGTGCAGCACTAACTGACCTTTTCTAGTGCAGCACTAATTGACCTTTTCTAGTGCAGCACTAACTGACCTTACCTAGTGCAGCACTAACTGACCTTTTCTAGTGCAGCACTAACTGACCTTTTCTAGTGCAGCACTAACTGACCTTACCTTGTGCAGCACTAACTGACCTTACCTAGTGCAGCACTAACTGACCTTACCTTGTGCAGCACTAACTGACCTTACCTTGTGCAGCACTAACTGACCTTACCTACTGCAGCACTAACTGACCTTAACAAGTGCAGCACTAACTGACCTTTTCTAGTGCAGCACTAACTGACCTTTTCTAGTGCAGCACTAACTGACCTTTTCTAGTGCAGCACTAATTGACCTTTTCTAGTGCAGCACTAATTGACCTTTTCTAGTGCAGCACTAACTGACCTTACCTAGTGCAGCACTAACTGACCTTTTCTAGTGCAGCACTAACTGACCTTACCTAGTGCAGCACTAACTGACCTTTTCTAGTGCAGCACTAACTGACCTTACCTAGTGCAGCACTAACTGACCTTTTCTAGTGCAGCACTAACTGACCTTACCTAGTGCAGCACTAACTGACCTTTTCTAGTGCAGCACTAACTGACCTTTTCTAGTGCAGCACTAACTGACCTTACCTAGTGCAGCACTAACTGACCTTTTCTAGTGCAGCACTAATTGACCTTTTCTAGTGCAGCACTAACTGACCTTACCTATTGCAGCACTAACTGACCTTTTCTAGTGCAGCACTAACTGACCTTTTCTAGTGCAGCACTAATTGTCCTTTTCTAGTGCAGCACTAACTGACCTTTTCTAGTGCAGCACTAACTGACCATACCTAGTGCAGCACTAATTGTCCTTTTCTAGTGCAGCACTAACTGACCTTTTCTAGTGCAGCACTAACTGACCATACCTAGTGCAGCACCAACTGACCTTTTCTATTGCAGCACTAACTGACCTTTTCTAGTGCAGCACAAACTGACCTTACCAAGTGCAGCACTAACTAACCTTTTCTAGTGCAGCACTAACTGACCTCTTCTAGTGCAGCACTAACTGACCTTTTCTAGTGCAGCACTAACTGACCTTTCCTAGTGCAGCACTAACTGACCTTACCTTGTGCAGCACTAACTGACCTTACCTAGTGCAGCACTAACTGACCTTCCCTAGTGCAGCACTAACTGACCTTCCCTAGTGCAGCACTAACTGACCTTTTCTAGTGCAGCACTAACTGACCTTTTCTAGTGCAGCACTAACTGACCTTTTCTAGTGCAGCACTAACTGACAATACCTAGTGCAGCACTAACTGACCTTTTCTAGTGCAGCACTAACTGACCTTGCCTAGTGCAGCACTAACTGACCTTACCAAGTGCAGCACTAACTGACCTTTTCTAGTGCAGCACCAACTGACCTTTTCTAGTGCAGCACTAACTGACCTTACCTAGTGCAGCACTAACTGACCTTTTCTAGTGCAGCACTAATTGACCTTTTCTAGTGCAGCACTAACTGACCTTACCTAGTGCAGCACTAACTGACCTTTTCTAGTGCAGCACTAACTGACCTTTTCTAGTGCAGCACTAACTGACCTTACCTTGTGCAGCACTAACTGACCTTAACAAGTGCAGCACTAACTGACCTTACCTTGTGCAGCACTAACTGACCTTACCTTGTGCAGCACTAACTGATCTTTTCTAGTGCAGCACTAACTGACCTTACCTAGTGCAGCACCAACTGACCTTACCTAGTGCAGCACTAACTGACCTTTTCTAGTGCAGCACTAATTGACCTTTTCTAGTGCAGCACTAACTGACCTTACCTATTGCAGCACTAACTGACCTTTTCTAGTGCAGCACTAACTGACCTTTTCTAGTGCAGCACTAATTGACCTTTTCTAGTGCAGCACTAATTGACCTTTTCTAGTGCAGCACTAACTGACCTTACCTAGTGCAGCACTAACTGACCTTTTCTAGTGCAGCACTAACTGACCTTACCTAGTGCAGCACTAACTGACCTTTTCTAGTGCAGCACTAACTGACCTTACCTAGTGCAGCACTAATTGACCTTTTCTAGTGCAGCACTAACTGACCTTACCTAGTGCAGCACTAACTGACCTTTTCTAGTGCAGCACTAACTGACCTTTTCTAGTGCAGCACTAACTGACCTTACCTAGTGCAGCACTAACTGACCTTTTCTAGTGCAGCACTAATTGACCTTTTCTAGTGCAGCACTAACTGACCTTACCTATTGCAGCACTAACTGACCTTTTCTAGTGCAGCACTAACTGACCTTTTCTAGTGCAGCACTAATTGTCCTTTTCTAGTGCAGCACTAACTGACCTTTTCTAGTGCAGCACTAACTGACCATACCTAGTGCAGCACTAATTGTCCTTTTCTAGTGCAGCACTAACTGACCTTTTCTAGTGCAGCACTAACTGACCATACCTAGTGCAGCACCAACTGACCTTTTCTATTGCAGCACTAACTGACCTTTTCTAGTGCAGCACAAACTGACCTTACCAAGTGCAGCACTAACTAACCTTTTCTAGTGCAGCACTAACTGACCTCTTCTAGTGCAGCACTAACTGACCTTTTCTAGTGCAGCACTAACTGACCTTTCCTAGTGCAGCACTAACTGACCTTACCTTGTGCAGCACTAACTGACCTTACCTAGTGCAGCACTAACTGACCTTCCCTAGTGCAGCACTAACTGACCTTCCCTAGTGCAGCACTAACTGACCTTTTCTAGTGCAGCACTAACTGACCTTTTCTAGTGCAGCACTAACTGACAATACCTAGTGCAGCACTAACTGACCTTTTCTAGTGCAGCACTAACTGACCTTGCCTAGTGCAGCACTAACTGACCTTACCAAGTGCAGCACTAACTGACCTTTTCTAGTGCAGCACCAACTGACCTTTTCTAGTGCAGCACTAACTGACCTTACCTAGTGCAGCACTAACTGACCTTTTCTAGTGCAGCACTAATTGACCTTTTCTAGTGCAGCACTAACTGACCTTACCTAGTGCAGCACTAACTGACCTTTTCTAGTGCAGCACTAACTGACCTTTTCTAGTGCAGCACTAACTGACCTTACCTTGTGCAGCACTAACTGACCTTAACAAGTGCAGCACTAACTGACCTTACCTTGTGCAGCACTAACTGACCTTACCTTGTGCAGCACTAACTGACCTTACCTACTGCAGCACTAACTGACCTTACCAAGTGCAGCACTAACTGACCTTTTCTAGTGCAGCACTAACTGACTTTTTCTAGTGCAGCACTAACTGACCTTACCAAGTGCAGCACTAACTGATCTTTTCTAGTGCAGCACTAACTGACCTTACCTAGTGCAGCACCAACTGACCTTACCTAGTGCAGCACTAACTGACCTTTTCTAGTGCAGCACTAATTAACCTTTTCTAGTGCAGCACTAACTGACCTTACCTATTGCAGCACTAACTGACCTTTTCTAGTGCAGTACTAACTGACCTTTTCTAGTGCAGCACTAATTGACCTTTTCTAGTGCAGCACTAAATGACCTTTTCTAGTGCAGCACTAACTGACCTTACCTAGTGCAGCACTAACTGACCTTTTCTAGTGCAGCACTAACTGACCTTACCTAGTGCAGCACTAACTGACCTTTTCTAGTGCAGCACTAACTGACCTTACCTAGTGCAGCACTAATTGACCTTTTCTAGTGCAGCACTAACTGACCTTACCTAGTGCAGCACTAACTGACCTTTTCTAGTGCAGCACTAACTGACCTTACCAAGTGCAGCACTAACTGACCTTTTCTAGTGCAGCACTAACTGACCTTTTCTAGTGCAGCACTAACTGACCTTACCTAGTGCAGCACTAACTGACCTTTTCTAGTGCAGCACTAACTGACCTTTTCTAGTGCAGCACTAACTGACCTTACCTAGTGCAGCACTAACTGACCTTTTCTAGTGCAGCACTAACTGACCTTTTCTAGTGCAGCACTAACTGACCTTACCTTGTGCAGCACTAACAGACCTTGCCTAGTGCAGCACTAACTGACCTTTTCTAGTGCAGCACTAACTGACCTTACCTAGTGCAGCACTAACTGACCTTTTCTAGTGCAGCACTAATTGACCTTTTCTAGTGCAGCACTAACTGACCTTTTCTAGTGCAGCACTAACTGACCATACCTAGTGCAGCACTAACTGACCTTTTCTAGTGCAGCACTAACTGACCTTTTCTAGTGCAGCACTAACTGACCTTACCTTGTGCAGAACTAACAGACCTTGCCTAGTGCAACACTAACTGACCTTTTCTAGTGCAGCACTACCTGACCTTACCTAGTGCAGAACTAACTGACCTTTTCTAGTGCAGCACTAACTGACCTTACCTTGTGCAGTACTAACTGACGTTACCTATTGCAGCACTAACTGACCTTGCCTAGTGCAGCACTAACTGACCTTACCAAGTGCAGCACTAACTGACCTTTTCTAGTGCAGCATTAACTGACCTTACCTTGTGCAGCACTAACTGATCTTTTCTAGTGCAGCACTAACTGACCTTACCTAGTGCAGCACCAACTGACCTTACCTAGTGCAGCACTAACTGACCTTTTCTAGTGCAGCACTAATTGACCTTTTCTAGTGCAGCACTAACTGACCTTACCTATTGCAGCACTAACTGACCTTTTCTAGTGCAGCACTAACTGACCTTTTCTAGTGCAGCACTAATTGACCTTTTCTAGTGCAGCACTAATTGACCTTTTCTAGTGCAGCACTAACTGACCTTACCTAGTGCAGCACTAACTGACCTTTTCTAGTGCAGCACTAACTGACCTTACCTAGTGCAGCACTAACTGACCTTTTCTAGTGCAGCACTAACTGACCTTACCTAGTGCAGCACTAATTGACCTTTTCTAGTGCAGCACTAACTGACCTTACCTAGTGCAGCACTAACTGACCTTTTCTAGTGCAGCACTAACTGACCTTTTCTAGTGCAGCACTAACTGACCTTACCTAGTGCAGCACTAACTGACCTTTTCTAGTGCAGCACTAATTGACCTTTTCTAGTGCAGCACTAACTGACCTTACCTATTGCAGCACTAACTGACCTTTTCTAGTGCAGCACTAACTGACCTTTTCTAGTGCAGCACTAATTGTCCTTTTCTAGTGCAGCACTAACTGACCTTTTCTAGTGCAGCACTAACTGACCTTACCTAGTGCAGCACTAACTGACCTTTTCTAGTGCAGCACTAACTGACCTTACCTAGTGCAGCACTAATTGACCTTTTCTAGTGCAGCACTAACTGACCTTACCTAGTGCAGCACTAACTGACCTTTTCTAGTGCAGCACTAACTGACCTTACCAAGTGCAGCACTAACTGACCTTTTCTAGTGCAGCACTAACTGACCTTTTCTAGTGCAGCACTAACTGACCTTACCTAGTGCAGCACTAACTGACCTTTTCTAGTGCAGCACTAACTGACCTTTTCTAGTGCAGCACTAACTGACCATACCTAGTGCAGCACTAACTGACCTTTTCTAGTGCAGCACTAACTGACCTTTTCTAGTGCAGCACTAACTGACCTTACCTTGTGCAGCACTAACAGACCTTGCCTAGTGCAGCACTAACTGACCTTTTCTAGTGCAGCACTAACTGACCTTACCTAGTGCAGCACTAACTGACCTTTTCTAGTGCAGCACTAATTGACCTTTTCTAGTGCAGCACTAACTGACCTTTTCTAGTGCAGCACTAACTGACCATACCTAGTGCAGCACTAACTGACCTTTTCTAGTGCAGCACTAACTGACCTTTTCTAGTGCAGCACTAACTGACCTTACCTTGTGCAGAACTAACAGACCTTGCCTAGTGCAGCAGTAACTGACCTTACCAAGTGCACCACTAACTGATCTATTCTAGTGTAGCACTAACTGACCTTACCTAGTGCACCACTAACTGATCTATTCTAGTGCAGCACTAACTGACCTTACCTAGTGCAGCACTAACTGACCTTACCTAGTACAGCACTAACTGACCTTACCTAGTGCAGCACTAACTGACCTTACCTAGTGCAGCACTAACTGACCTTACCAAGTGCAACACTAACTGACCTTTTCTAGTGCAGCACTACCTGACCTTACCTAGTGCAGAACTAACTGACCTTTTCTAGTGCAGCACTAACTGACCTTACCTTGTGCAGTACTAACTGACGTTACCTATTGCAGCACTAACTGACCTTGCCTAGTGCAGCACTAACTGACCTTACCAAGTGCAGCACTAACTGACCTTTTCTAGTGCAGCATTAACTGACCTTACCTAGTGCAGCACCAACTGACCTTTTCTAGTGCAGCACTAACTGACCTTTTCTAGTGCAGCACTAACTGACCTTACCTTGTGCAGCACTAACTGACCTTACCTAGTGCAGCACTAACTGACCTTGCCTAGTGCAGCACTAACTGACCTTTTCTAGTGCAGCACTAACTGACCTTACCTAGTGCAGCACTAACTGACCTTTTCTAGTGCAGCACTAACTGACCTTTTCTAGTGCAGCACTAACTGACCATACCTAGTGCAGCACTAACTGACCTTTTCTAGTGCAGCACTAACTGACCTTGCCTAGTGCAGCACTAACTGACCTTACCAAGTGCAGCACCAACTGACATTTTCTAGTGCAGCACTAACTGACCTTACCTAGTGCAGCACTAACTGACCTTTTCTAGTGCAGCACCAACTGACCTTTTCTAGTGCAGCACTAACTGACCTTACCTAGTGCAGCACTAACTGACCTTTTCTAGTGCAGCACTAACTGACCTTTTCTCGTGCAGCACTAACTGACCTTACCTAGTACAGCACTAACTGACCTTACCTAGTGCAGCACTAACTGACCTTACCTTGTGCAGCACTAACTGACCTTACCTTGTGCAGCACTAACTGACCTTACCTACTGCA
Source organism: Salmo trutta (assembly GCF_901001165.1). Lineage (NCBI taxonomy): Eukaryota > Metazoa > Chordata > Actinopteri > Salmoniformes > Salmonidae > Salmo > Salmo trutta. The sequence continues at coordinate 12,297,465 of NC_042981.1, read as the reverse complement.
GCACTAACTGACCTTACCAAGTGCAGCACTAACTGACCTTTTCTAGTGCAGCACTAACTGACTTTTTCTAGTGCAGCACTAACTGACCTTACCAAGTGCAGCACTAACTGATCTTTTCTAGTGCAGCACAAACTGACCTTACCTAGTGCAGCACCAACTGACCTTTTCTAATGCAGCACTAACTGACCTTTTCTAGTGCAGCACTAACTGACCTTACCAAGTGCAGCACTAACTGACCTTTTCTAGTGCAGCACTAACTGACCTTACCTAGTGCAGCACTAACTGACCTTTTCTAGTGCAGCACTAATTGACCTTTTCTAGTGCAGCACTAACTGACCTTACCTATTGCAGCACTAACTGACCTTTTCTAGTGCAGCACTAACTGACCTTTTCTAGTGCAGCAATAATTGACCTTTTCTTGTGCAGCACTAACTGACCTTACCTATTGCAGCACTAACTGAACTTTTCTAGTGCAGCACTAATTGACCTTTTCTAGTGCAGCACTAACTGACCTTACCTAGTGCAGCACTAACTGACCTTTTCTAGTGCAGCACTAACTGACATTTTCTAGTGCAGCACTAACTGACCTTACCTAGTACAGCACTAACTGACCTTACCTATTGCAGCACTAACTGACCTTACCTAGTGCAGCACTAACTGACCTTACCTTGTGCAGCACTAACTGACCTTACCTTGTGCAGCACTAACTGACCTTACCTACTGCAGCACTAACTGACCTTACCAAGTGCAGCACTAACTGACCTTTTCTAGTGCAGCACTAACTGACTTTTTCTAGTGCAGCACTAACTGACCTTACCAAGTGCAGCACTAACTGATCTTTTCTAGTGCAGCACTAACTGACCTTACCTAGTGCAGCACCAACTGACCTTTTCTAATGCAGCACTAACTGACCTTTTCTAGTGCAGCACTAACTGACCTTACCAAGTGCAGCACTAACTGACCTTTTCTAGTGCAGCACTAACTGACCTTACCTAGTGCAGCACTAACTGACCTTCCCTAGTGCAGCACTAACTGACCTTCCCTAGTGCAGCACTAACTGACCTTTTCTAGTGCAGCACTAACTGACCTTTTCTAGTGCAGCACTAACTGACCTTTTCTAGTGCAGCACTAACTGACAATACCTAGTGCAGCACTAACTGACCTTTTCTAGTGCAGCACTAACTGACCTTGCCTAGTGCAGCACTAACTGACCTTACCAAGTGCAGCACTAACTGACCTTTTCTAGTGCAGCACCAACTGACCTTTTCTAGTGCAGCACTAACTGACCTTACCTAGTGCAGCACTAACTGACCTTTTCTAGTGCAGCACTAATTGACCTTTTCTAGTGCAGCACTAACTGACCTTACCTAGTGCAGCACTAACTGACCTTTTCTAGTGCAGCACTAACTGACCTTTTCTAGTGCAGCACTAACTGACCTTACCTTGTGCAGCACTAACTGACCTTAACAAGTGCAGCACTAACTGACCTTACCTTGTGCAGCACTAACTGACCTTACCTTGTGCAGCACTAACTGATCTTTTCTAGTGCAGCACTAACTGACCTTACCTAGTGCAGCACCAACTGACCTTACCTAGTGCAGCACTAACTGACCTTTTCTAGTGCAGCACTAATTGACCTTTTCTAGTGCAGCACTAACTGACCTTACCTATTGCAGCACTAACTGACCTTTTCTAGTGCAGCACTAACTGACCTTTTCTAGTGCAGCACTAATTGACCTTTTCTAGTGCAGCACTAATTGACCTTTTCTAGTGCAGCACTAACTGACCTTACCTAGTGCAGCACTAACTGACCTTTTCTAGTGCAGCACTAACTGACCTTACCTAGTGCAGCACTAACTGACCTTTTCTAGTGCAGCACTAACTGACCTTACCTAGTGCAGCACTAATTGACCTTTTCTAGTGCAGCACTAACTGACCTTACCTAGTGCAGCACTAACTGACCTTTTCTAGTGCAGCACTAACTGACCTTTTCTAGTGCAGCACTAACTGACCTTACCTAGTGCAGCACTAACTGACCTTTTCTAGTGCAGCACTAATTGACCTTTTCTAGTGCAGCACTAACTGACCTTACCTATTGCAGCACTAACTGACCTTTTCTAGTGCAGCACTAACTGACCTTTTCTAGTGCAGCACTAATTGTCCTTTTCTAGTGCAGCACTAACTGACCTTTTCTAGTGCAGCACTAACTGACCATACCTAGTGCAGCACTAATTGTCCTTTTCTAGTGCAGCACTAACTGACCTTTTCTAGTGCAGCACTAACTGACCATACCTAGTGCAGCACCAACTGACCTTTTCTATTGCAGCACTAACTGACCTTTTCTAGTGCAGCACAAACTGACCTTACCAAGTGCAGCACTAACTAACCTTTTCTAGTGCAGCACTAACTGACCTCTTCTAGTGCAGCACTAACTGACCTTTTCTAGTGCAGCACTAACTGACATTTCCTAGTGCAGCACTAACTGACCTTACCTTGTGCAGCACTAACTGACCTTACCTAGTGCAGCACTAACTGACCTTCCCTAGTGCAGCACTAACTGACCTTCCCTAGTGCAGCACTAACTGACCTTTTCTAGTGCAGCACTAACTGACCTTTTCTAGTGCAGCACTAACTGACCTTTTCTAGTGCAGCACTAACTGACAATACCTAGTGCAGCACTAACTGACCTTTTCTAGTGCAGCACTAACTGACCTTGCCTAGTGCAGCACTAACTGACCTTACCAAGTGCAGCACTAACTGACCTTTTCTAGTGCAGCACCAACTGACCTTTTCTAGTGCAGCACTAACTGACCTTACCTAGTGCAGCACTAACTGACCTTTTCTAGTGCAGCACTAATTGACCTTTTCTAGTGCAGCACTAACTGACCTTACCTAGTGCAGCACTAACTGACCTTTTCTAGTGCAGCACTAACTGACCTTTTCTAGTGCAGCACTAACTGACCTTACCTTGTGCAGCACTAACTGACCTTAACAAGTGCAGCACTAACTGACCTTACCTTGTGCAGCACTAACTGACCTTACCTTGTGCAGCACTAACTGACCTTACCTACTGCAGCACTAACTGACCTTACCAAGTGCAGCACTAACTGACCTTTTCTAGTGCAGCACTAACTGACTTTTTCTAGTGCAGCACTAACTGACCTTACCAAGTGCAGCACTAACTGATCTTTTCTAGTGCAGCACTAACTGACCTTACCTAGTGCAGCACCAACTGACCTTACCTAGTGCAGCACTAACTGACCTTTTCTAGTGCAGCACTAATTAACCTTTTCTAGTGCAGCACTAACTGACCTTACCTATTGCAGCACTAACTGACCTTTTCTAGTGCAGTACTAACTGACCTTTTCTAGTGCAGCACTAATTGACCTTTTCTAGTGCAGCACTAAATGACCTTTTCTAGTGCAGCACTAACTGACCTTACCTAGTGCAGCACTAACTGACCTTTTCTAGTGCAGCACTAACTGACCTTACCTAGTGCAGCACTAACTGACCTTTTCTAGTGCAGCACTAACTGACCTTACCTAGTGCAGCACTAATTGACCTTTTCTAGTGCAGCACTAACTGACCTTACCTAGTGCAGCACTAACTGACCTTTTCTAGTGCAGCACTAACTGACCTTACCAAGTGCAGCACTAACTGACCTTTTCTAGTGCAGCACTAACTGACCTTTTCTAGTGCAGCACTAACTGACCTTACCTAGTGCAGCACTAACTGACCTTTTCTAGTGCAGCACTAATTGACCTTTTCTAGTGCAGCACTAACTGACCTTACCTATTGCAGCACTAACTGACCTTTTCTAGTGCAGCACTAACTGACCTTTTCTAGTGCAGCACTAACTGACCATACCTAGTGCAGCACTAACTGACCTTTTCTAGTGCAGCACTAACTGACCTTTTCTAGTGCAGCACTAACTGACCTTACCTTGTGCAGCACTAACAGACCTTGCCTAGTGCAGCACTAACTGACCTTTTCTAGTGCAGCACTAACTGACCTTACCTAGTGCAGCACTAACTGACCTTTTCTAGTGCAGCACTAATTGACCTTTTCTAGTGCAGCACTAACTGACCTTTTCTAGTGCAGCACTAACTGACCATACCTAGTGCAGCACTAACTGACCTTTTCTAGTGCAGCACTAACTGACCTTTTCTAGTGCAGCACTAACTGACCTTACCTTGTGCAGAACTAACAGACCTTGCCTAGTGCAGCAGTAACTGACCTTACCAAGTGCACCACTAACTGATCTATTCTAGTGTAGCACTAACTGACCTTACCTAGTGCACCACTAACTGATCTATTCTAGTGCAGCACTAACTGACCTTACCTAGTGCAGCACTAACTGACCTTACCTAGTACAGCACTAACTGACCTTACCTAGTGCAGCACTAACTGACCTTACCTAGTGCAGCACTAACTGACCTTACCAAGTGCAACACTAACTGACCTTTTCTAGTGCAGCACTACCTGACCTTACCTAGTGCAGAACTAACTGACCTTTTCTAGTGCAGCACTAACTGACCTTACCTTGTGCAGTACTAACTGACGTTACCTATTGCAGCACTAACTGACCTTGCCTAGTGCAGCACTAACTGACCTTACCAAGTGCAGCACTAACTGACCTTTTCTAGTGCAGCATTAACTGACCTTACCTAGTGCAGCACCAACTGACCTTTTCTAGTGCAGCACTAACTGACCTTTTCTAGTGCAGCACTAACTGACCTTACCTTGTGCAGCACTAACTGACCTTACCTAGTGCAGCACTAACTGACCTTGCCTAGTGCAGCACTAACTGACCTTTTCTAGTGCAGCACTAACTGACCTTACCTAGTGCAGCACTAACTGACCTTTTCTAGTGCAGCACTAACTGACCTTTTCTAGTGCAGCACTAACTGACCATACCTAGTGCAGCACTAACTGACCTTTTCTAGTGCAGCACTAACTGACCTTGCCTAGTGCAGCACTAACTGACCTTACCAAGTGCAGCACCAACTGACATTTTCTAGTGCAGCACTAACTGACCTTACCTAGTGCAGCACTAACTGACCTTTTCTAGTGCAGCACCAACTGACCTTTTCTAGTGCAGCACTAACTGACCTTACCTAGTGCAGCACTAACTGACCTTTTCTAGTGCAGCACTAACTGACCTTTTCTCGTGCAGCACTAACTGACCTTACCTAGTACAGCACTAACTGACCTTACCTAGTGCAGCACTAACTGACCTTACCTTGTGCAGCACTAACTGACCTTACCTTGTGCAGCACTAACTGACCTTACCTACTGCAGCACTAACTGACCTTACCAAGTGCAGCACTAACTGACCTTTTCTAGTGCAGCACTAACTGACTTTTTCTAGTGCAGCACTAACTGACCTTACCAAGTGCAGCACTAACTGATCTTTTCTAGTGCAGCACAAACTGACCTTACCTAGTGCAGCACCAACTGACCTTTTCTAATGCAGCACTAACTGACCTTTTCTAGTGCAGCACTAACTGACCTTACCAAGTGCAGCACTAACTGACCTTTTCTAGTGCAGCACTAACTGACCTTACCTAGTGCAGCACTAACTGACCTTTTCTAGTGCAGCACTAATTGACCTTTTCTAGTGCAGCACTAACTGACCTTACCTATTGCAGCACTAACTGACCTTTTCTAGTGCAGCACTAACTGACCTTTTCTAGTGCAGCAATAATTGACCTTTTCTTGTGCAGCACTAACTGACCTTACCTATTGCAGCACTAACTGAACTTTTCTAGTGCAGCACTAATTGACCTTTTCTAGTGCAGCACTAACTGACCTTACCTAGTGCAGCACTAACTGACCTTTTCTAGTGCAGCACTAACTGACATTTTCTAGTGCAGCACTAACTGACCTTACCTAGTACAGCACTAACTGACCTTACCTATTGCAGCACTAACTGACCTTACCTAGTGCAGCACTAACTGACCTTACCTTGTGCAGCACTAACTGACCTTACCTTGTGCAGCACTAACTGACCTTACCTACTGCAGCACTAACTGACCTTACCAAGTGCAGCACTAACTGACCTTTTCTAGTGCAGCACTAACTGACTTTTTCTAGTGCAGCACTAACTGACCTTACCAAGTGCAGCACTAACTGATCTTTTCTAGTGCAGCACAAACTGACCTTACCTAGTGCAGCACCAACTGACCTTTTCTAATGCAGCACTAACTGACCTTTTCTAGTGCAGCACTAACTGACCTTACCAAGTGCAGCACTAACTGACCTTTTCTAGTGCAGCACTAACTGACCTTACCTAGTGCAGCACTAACTGACCTTTTCTAGTGCAGCACTAATTGACCTTTTCTAGTGCAGCACTAACTGACCTTACCTATTGCAGCACTAACTGACCTTTTCTAGTGCAGCACTAACTGACCTTTTCTAGTGCAGCAATAATTGACCTTTTCTTGTGCAGCACTAACTGACCTTACCTATTGCAGCACTAACTGAACTTTTCTAGTGCAGCACTAATTGACCTTTTCTAGTGCAGCACTAACTGACCTTACCTAGTGCAGCACTAACTGACCTTTTCTAGTGCAGCACTAACTGACATTTTCTAGTGCAGCACTAACTGACCTTACCTAGTACAGCACTAACTGACCTTACCTATTGCAGCACTAACTGACCTTACCTAGTGCAGCACTAACTGACCTTACCTTGTGCAGCACTAACTGACCTTACCTTGTGCAGCACTAACTGACCTTACCTACTGCAGCACTAACTGACCTTACCAAGTGCAGCACTAACTGACCTTTTCTAGTGCAGCACTAACTGACTTTTTCTAGTGCAGCACTAACTGACCTTACCTAGTGCAGCACTAACTGACCTTACCAAGTGCAGCACTAACTGACCTTTTCTAGTGCAGCACTAACTGACCTTACTCCCCCGCCCCACAGACACACACACACACTCAAACACACAAACATACACACACAGACACAAACAAAAACACAGACACAAAGAAAAGAATGCCTACTGCCTACTATGCAGTTTCAGTCTTACCTCACTGTGTACAACAGTTTCAGTCTTACCTCACTGTGTACAACAGTTTCATTTTATAGAACAGGAACAGTTACAGCTGCATAGCTCCCACCACAGAACTCTAGAACGTCATCTGTATGATCATTAAAGGGATAGTGTGAGATTTTTGCGTACTTGCTGCTCCTGTAGACTTCCAGTCATTGCACTAACGCTAGTTATCAATGGTTTCAGACACTGCATTTAACTTCCTTCAAACTGCACACAGAGACATAAAAATGGTATCCATGAGTTCATCTGACTCTGGATAAGTAGAAAAAAAGGGTTAAGGTTCTTTGGGGTACCCATTTGAGGTTGTTTGGGGTTCTTTTGGGAACTTTGGGGTTCTTTTAGGTACTTTAGGGTTCTTTTGGGTACTCTGGGGTACTTTTGGGGTCTTTTGTGTCCCTGTTTGGGTTATTTGGGTTGTTTGGGGTAATTTGGGATGATTAGTAGGACCTGGAAAAAAGGACTTAATTGCCAAAATCTTACCCTATCCCTTTAATGACTATTGTTTCAACAGAGGGACACACTTAGTCCGCTACTTATTCTGTCTATATTATGTCCTGGACCATTGCTTCCTCATTGAGGGAAGAGATTTTGACTCACATCATAAAATAATATTTCCACCATCATCTACAGCCCTAAATAGAAATATCTACTGGGACTCATCTAACAGATGGGCCGGTCCCAAACCTCAGTAAAGTGGTCAGAGCCTGGGCTTATTGGATCTGAGGGACTGTACGTGTCACTAAAATGGAACCAAGACTCCAGTGGACCACTTGGTCCCCTACCCAGGGCCTTGTTGATCTCCTTCTATCTGAATGTCTGTACTACCCAGGGTCTTGTTTATCTCCTCCTATCTGATGTGAACAAGGTCCTGGGTAGTACAGACAGTCAGATAGGAGGAGATAAACAGGACCAATCAAAAACAACGCAGTTGGAGTCATGCTCAGGTGGGTCTGCTTCACATCAATGACTCCTCTGTCTCTCTCTCTCTCCCTCTCCCTCTCTCTCTCACTATCTCTCTCACTATCTCTCCACCCTCTCTCTCTCTCCAGACACTCTTTCTCTCTGCTTAGGACACCCTCGCTACTCATGCTGAAGAGAAAGAGAGCAATGAACTTACTACCCCTTAAAACTGTGATCAGGGTTAATGTCGTAATGATGCGATGATGAAAGAGGAGTTTCAAATGGGACCCAGAGCTCCATTGCTACCCTGAGGGCCAAGACAGACTCCCAGCCCGACCCGGTCCTTACCCCCTGTCTGTACCCACCGACCCCAACCCTGGACCGGCCCTGACTACCCCACCCCCCCGATCCTCCCACTCCTCTACATTATCACATAATGGCTCAGTTCGGCACAGGTGGCCGGCCTGGCAGGCACACTAACGTTTCCAATTGATGAGAGTAGCAGAGAGACTCAAGACCATGGCTCCCTGCAACTGTGAAGGCCAGGAGCCAAAATCCTCCCTCCCTCCTCTCCTCCACCTTCTCCTCTGCTTTCCTATACCACAGTTGACTATGTTCCTCTCTCCCTATTGACCCTATGAGGCAGAAAGACCAACACTTGATCAAAGAAGATTCTATGAGCTTTTTGTACAGGGGTTATGGATGGCGGTCTGTAGGAATTGATATGATGTATGTGTCTACTGTATCTCATAGGAACCAGCTGTTTATCATGTTATTGCCTGCTGTGTGTCTGTTTTGTGATGAGAGTTGACAGTGGGGACAGCGGGGGCCAGTGGAGGACACACAGGGATAAGTGTTGATTTGTCTCTGGGCCCCCGGTGTAAACAGTTGGCCCTTGGTCTACTGTAGTATACACAGTCCAGTCCAGGCAGGGAATCACATCATAGATTAGCTAGTGAAGCCATCCAACAGCAGCTCACCAGTTCCCTTTGGTTTCTGTTCCAACACCAATACCAGGCCTTTCCTCTGCTCTTCTCTTTATCTTCTGGTTGGAGGTGGCCATGTTTCTGAGAGGGAGCTATCGCTGAGTTTCCTCTCCGCCTTTACTACAGAGATAAGCAACTATACACATTACACACACGCACAAATGGACGCAAGCATGCACACGAGCACACACACACACACACACACACACACACACACACACACACACACACACACACACACACACACACACACACACACACACACACACACACACACACACACACACACACACACACACACACACACACACACACACACACACACACACGTGAAAATGGCTAGCTAGCTAATTGCGTTTCAATCGGTGACGTCACTTGCTCTGAGACCTTGAAGTAGTTGTTCACCTTGCAGGCCGTGGCTTTTGTGGAGCGATGGGTAACGATGCTTCGTGGGAGGCAGTTGTTGATGTGTGCAGAGGGTTCCTGGTTCGAGCCCAGGTTGGGGCGAGGAGAGGGACGGAGGCAATACTGTTACACATACATACATACATGTGAACACACACACACACACATGTTCTTCCTTTAGCACTGGTGTGACTGAACAGTAAATGTGAAAGTCAACCCTATAGAGTCATTGGGTTTTATAATGTCTATGTAATCTCAGTCTACTGTAGCACCTCTCAGACATCAGGAAATAGATGGCTAGCTGATCACGTATTATGGGCCTCAATGCCCCTCAATACATCTGTCTGTCTCTTATCACATCGCTGCCTTTCCTGTTGTTGCTATTTACAGTAACCCTGACAGCTCTCATGTGTTTGCTGTGTTTTAATGCCCTGTGATGACATGTACACCTAACCGTTAAAAAATAACACAATGAAGAATAACGTGAGCTAAAATGATAATTGTATCATCTTAAATCATTACTCGATATTTGGACGGAAGCAAATCACCTTGCATGATGTCATATCCTATACATATGCCTGAGGGTGGCAGGTAGCCTAGTGGTTAGAGCGTTGGGCCAGTAACCGCAAGGTTGCTAGATTGAATCCCTGAGCTGACAAGGTAAAAATCTGTCGTGAGGTAGTTAACCCACTGTTCCCTGAGCGCTGTGGATGTGGATGTTGATTATGGCAGCCCCCTGCACCTCTCTATTTCAGAGGGATTGGGTTAAATGCAGAAGACACTTTTCAGTTGAAGGCATTCAGATGTACAACTGACTAGGTATCCCCCTTTCCCTATATATAACCTAAGTCTGCATGCAAACAAAGTGAATACCTTAGAAGAGTGTACTGTAGACATTTAATACATCACAGGCCTAAGGACCTATTTATTAAAACATAGTAACTTGTTTTAAGTGGTATTCTTCCTGGCATGCACAGTGCACACATGAGAAACCATGTTTGAGTTTCTCTTTATTTCATTTTAGCAACATAACCATCAAAAGCTAGCTAGCAACCTACCAGTTAGCTAGCTAGTAGCCTACCAGTTAGCTAGCTAGTAGCCTACCAGTTAGGTAGCTAGCATCCTACCAGTTAGCTAGCTAATAGCCTACCAGTTAGCTAGCTAGTAGCCTATCAGTTAACTAGCTAGCAGTCTGCTAGTTAGCTAGATAGCAGCATACCAGTTAGCTAGATAGCTTAATAGTCCATTCTGGTCTACAGTATAGTTAGCTAGTTTTTAATTCAACTCACAGATAGAACAATGAGCCAGATATTTCACCGAATGTATAAATGTGAAGAATTCGGTTGGCGTTTCCACTCAATACCAAATATGGTGATGAGAGGAAGCCCAGTGGGAGAAGATGTAAGAAGATGGACTTTGGCCGACATTCTGCACATTTTCTCATCGATGAAACGTTGATCTCAATACAGTTTTCTGTTTCCAAAACTAGAATATTTTATGGTCAGAGTGGACTAAGCTTTGTAGACTTTACTCTTTGCCAAAGTGTCAAAAAATGTTGTACTTTAGAAGGAGTGCAAAGCAAATTGAGTTATTGCACACACACACTTCACAGAGTAGGCGTTCCCTAACGAAAATATGTAAATACATGCTAGAACGCGCCAGCTAGTGCTTGGCTTTGCCCATCTCCTTGCTTGATCTGCCCACTATGATTAATTTGCTCCCATTGGAAACGACATGCTGTGGTCTATCTTGGGGTTAGTTATATAAATCTTTGACCAGGTTTCAGCTTCATCTTTCAGCCCAGCATCCCAAGACCACACCTCAGTGATGTCAACATTCTGTTGTGGTTGTGCTTTCTGGCCTGGGGAACCAGGGAAAGGAAGGCCTATCATCACACAATGGCCCCAGTGTCAGGGCTACCAGACTGGGATGGAATACTTGGTACTTTATTTTAAGGGTTTGTAATAAACCATTTATAAGGCATTTATAGCAAAACAGTAACAAAAGGTTTTTAACTGGGATAAAACACACAACTACCATTGGACAAAGGAGCTAATTGCCATATTTAAGGAAGTTGATCTTCAACACATATTTAGAAACAAGTTATGACGCAATGTCAATATGATCAAACACAAGTTAACTCTAAGCTACAAAGATACTAATACATTACAACGGAACGATTTGACTAGTGCAGTGTTAGCTAGCTAGCTACATAGTTGTCTTTGTCATAGCTTGATAATTGTGTAGTTTCGAGGTTAGCTATCGAGGTTAGCTAGCCAGCTATTTCCGTCCCCCGCGACGCCATTGTTCCATACCTAGCCAACTATTACCGACGAGCAGCATTGTAGAAACTAAATACGTTACAAAGGAACGTATTGATTAGTGTTATGTTAGCTAGCTACAAAGTTGCTTTTGTATCATGACAAGGTGTAGTACTGAAACTATCGAGGTTACCTAGCCAGCTACACGTTCAAACAAAGTCAACAACGCAGCCACTGCTAGCTAGCCTACTCCACCAGCCAGCAGTACTGTATCATTTTCGTCATTTTAGTCAATAAGATTTTCGCAACGTAAGCTTAACTTTCTGAACATTCGAGACGTGTAGTCCACTTGTCATTCCAATCTCCTTTGCATTAGCGTAGCCTCTTCTGTAGCTTGTCAACTATGTGTCTGTCTATCCCTGTTCTCTCCCCTCTGCACAGGCCATACAAACGCTTCACACCGCATGGCCGCTGCCACTCTAACCTGGTGGTCCCAGTGCGCAGGACCCACGTGGAGTTCCAGGTCTCCGGCAGCCTCTGGAACTGCCGGTCTGCGGCCAACAAGGCTGAGTTCATCTCAGCCTATGCTACCCTCCAGTCCCTAGACTTCCTGACGCTGACGGAAACATGGATTACCACAGATAACACTGCTACTCCTACTGCTCTCTCCTCGTCTGCCCACGTGTTCTCGCATACCCCTAGAGCATCGAGCCAGCGGGGTGGTGGCACTGGAATCCTCATCTCTCCCAAGTGGACATTCTCTCTTTCTCCCCTGACCCATCTGTCTATCTCCTCATTTGAATTCCATGCTGTCACAGTTACCAGCTCTTTCAAGCTTAACATCCTTATCATTTATCGCCCTCCAGGTTCCCTTGGAGAGTTCATCAATGAGCTTGACGCCTTGATAAGTTCCTTTCCTGAGGATGGCTCACCTCTCACAGTTCTGGGTGACTTTAACCTCCCCACGTCTACCTTTGACTCATTCCTCTCTGCCTCCTTCTTTCCACCCTTCTCCTCTTTTGACCTCACCCTCTCACCTTCCCCCCTACTCACAAGGCAGGCAATACGCTTGACCTCATCTTTACTAGATGCTGTACTTACACTAATCTCATTGCAACTCCCCTCCAAGTCTCCGACCACTACCTTGTATCCTTTTCCCTCTCGCTCTCATCCAACACTTCTCACTCTGCCCCTACTCGGATGGTATTGCGCTGTCCCAACCTTCGCTCTCTCTCTCCCGCTACTCTCTCCTCTTCCATCCTATCATCTCTTCCCTCTGCTCAAACCTTCTCCAACCTATCTCCTGATTCTGCCTCCTCAACCCTCCTCTCCTCCCTTTCTGCATCCTTTGATTTTCTCTGTCCCCTATCCTCCAGGCCGGCTCGGTCCTCCCCTCCTGCTCTGTGGCTCGACGACTCACTGCGAGCTCACAGAACAGGGCTCCGGGCAGCCGAGCGGAAATGGAGGAAAACTCGCCTCCCTGCGGACCTGGCATCCTTTCACTCCCTCCTCTCTACATTTTCCTCTTCTGTCTCTGCTGCTAAAGCCACTTTCTACCACTCTAAATTCCAAGCATCTGCCTCTAACCCTAGGAAGCTCTTTGCTACCTTCTCCTCCCTCCTGAATCCTCCTCCCCCTCCCCCCCCCTCCTCTCTCTCTGCGGATGACTTCGTCAACCATTTTGAAAGAAGGTTGATGACATCCGATCCTCGTTTGCTAAGTCAAACGACACCGCTGGTCCTGCTCACACTGCCCTACCCTGTGCTTTGACCTCTTTCTCCCCTCTCTCTCCAGATGAAATCTTGCGTCTTGTGACGGCCGGCCGCCCAACAACCTGCCCACTTGACCCTATCCCCTCCTCTCTTCTCCAGACCATTTCCGGAGACCTTCTCCCCTACCTTACCTCGCTCATTAACTCATCCTTGACCGCTAGCTACATCCCTTCCATCTTCAAGAGAGCGAGAGTTGCACCCCTTCTGAAAAAACCTACACTCGATCCCTCCGATGTCAACAACTACAGACCAGTATCCCTTCTTTCTTTTCTCTCCAAAACTCTTGAACGTGCCGTCCTTGGCCAGCTCTCCTGCTATCTCTCTCAGAATGACCTTCTTGATCCTAATCAGTCAGGTTTCAAGACTGGGCATTCAACTGAGACTGCTCTTCTCTGTGTCACGGAGGCTCTCCGCACTGCTAAAGCTAACTCTCTCTCCTCTGCTCTCATCCTTCTAGACCTATCTGCTGCCTTTGATACTGTGAATCATCAGATCCTCCTCTCCACCCTCTCCGAGCTGGGCATCTCCGGCGCGGCCCACGCTTGGATTGCGTCCTACCTGACAGGTCGCTCCTACCAGGTGGCGTGGCGAGAATCTGTCTCCGCACCACATGCTCTCACCACTGGTGTCCCCCAGGGCTCTGTTCTAGGCCCTCTCCTATTCTCACTATACACCAAGTCACTTGGCTCTGTCATATCCTCACATGGTCTCTCCTATCATTGCTATGCAGACGACACACAATTAATCTTCTCCTTTCCCCCTTCTGATAACCAGGTGGCAAATCGCATCTCTGCATGTCTGGCAGACATATCAGTGTGGATGACGGATCACCACCTCAAGCTGAACCTCGGCAAGACGGAGCTCCTTTTCCTCCCGGGGAAGGACTGCCCGTTCCATGATCTCGCCATCACGGTTGACAACTCCCTTGTGTCCTCCTCCCAGAGTGCTAAGAACCTTGGCGTGACCCTGGACAACACCCTGTCGTTCTCCACTAACATCAAGGCGGTGACCCGATCCTGTAGGTTCATGCTCTACAACATTCGTAGAGTACGACCCTGCCTCACACAGGAAGCGGCGCAGGTCCTAGTCCAGGCACTTGTCATCTCCCGTCTGGATTACTGCAACTCGCTGTTGGCTGGGCTCCCTGCCTGTGCCATTAAACCCCTACAACTCATCCAGAACGCCGCAGCCCGTCTGGTCTTCAACCTTCCCAAGTTCTCTCATGTCACCCCGCTCCTCCGCTCTCTCCACTGGCTTCCAGTTGAAGCTCGCATCCGCTACAAGTCCATGGTGCTTGCCTACGGAGCTGTGAGGGGAACGGCACCTCCGTACCTTCAGGCTCTGATCAGGCCCTACACCCAAACAAGGGCACTGCGTTCATCCACCTCTGGCCTGCTCGCCTCCCTACCTCTGAGGAAGCACAGTTCCCGCTCAGCCCAGTCAAAACTGTTCGCTGCTCTGGCACCCCAATGGTGGAACAAGCTCCCTCACGACGCCAGGACAGCGGAGTCAATCACCACCTTCCGGAGACACCTGAAACCCCACCTCTTTAAGGAATACCTGGGATAGGATAAAGTAATCCTTCTAACCCCCCCCTAAAAGATTTAGATACACTATTGTAAAGTGGTTGTTCCACTGGATATCATAAGGTGAATGCACCAATTTGTAAGTCGCTCTGGATAAGAGCGTCTGCTAAATGACTTAAATGTAAATGTAAATGTAACTGACATATGGCTAAAACCAAAACTCAGAATTTACAACCAGATCAAAAACAGCTAAGATCCAGAACCTTATGACACCTCTCACCTAACCAGAAACCAAAGATCCTTGTGTGCCCAGATGAGAACCGGGATACTGTATCTGGCAATTGAATGCAATCAATGCAATAGATGAAGAAAAGCGACTATGTACTGTCTGTGATTTAGGGGAGGTCGAGAATTAACTGCATTGCACTTTATATGATGATTTGAGAGCTATACTGTTTGATAAAATGTTTCAAAGAAAATAGGAACTATTCTGGATTAGAGATGAATAAAAATTTGAATGGATATTTAGGAAATAAGTATTTCTGTCACGCCCTGATCTGTTTCACCTGCCTTGGTGATTGTCTCCACCCACCTCCAGGTGTCTCCTGTTTTCCCCATTAGTCCCCAGTGTATTTATCCCTGTGTTTCCTGTCTCTCTGGTCCAGTTCATCTTGTTTTGCCATGTCAACCAGCGTTTCTCCTAGCTTCTATTTTTCCCAGTCTCTGTTTTTTCCTAACCCTCCTGGTTTTGACCCTTGCCTGTCCTGACGCCAAATCCACCTGCCTGACCACACTGCCTGTTCTGACCTCGAGCCTGACTATCCCTGGTACTGTTTGGACTCGGACCTGTTCACTGAACCCCTGCCTGTCCTGACCTCGAGCCTGCCTATCCCCTGGTACTATTTGGACTCTGACCTGGTTTATGAACTATCGCCTGTCCTGACCTCGAGCCTGCCTATCCCTGGTACTGTTTGGACCTGTTCACTGAACCCCTGCCTGTCCTGACCTCGAGCCTGCCTATCCCTGGTACTGTTTGGACTCGGACCTGTTCACTGAACCCCTGCCTGTCCTGACCTCGAGCCTGCCTATCCCCTGGTACTGTTTGGACTCTGACCTGGTTTATGAACTAACGCCTGTCCCCGACCTGCCTTTTGCCTACCCATTTTTGGTGAAATAAATATCGGAGCTCAACCATCTGCCTCCTGTGTCTGCATTTGGGTCTCGCCTTGTGCCCTTATAATTTCTGGTTGCAAATCTCCATAGCAGATGTGACAAGATAAGTTGTATACTTGAAATGTTTTTGTTTTGTTTTCTCAATTGTTTTGAACGTATGTTTATATAGATGTATGTGTGCGTTTATTGACATTATTCTTGTATTTTGCTACAGCAAATACATTGTCTTATAAGCCCATGTGGGCTGGGCATCCTGAAGATGCATGACACTGTAATAAATCAATCAATTGTGTGTGTTCACCCTTTATTCATCATTACTTCCAGATTTATAAACCATTTACCAATCATTAGTATTAGTAAGTATTTTTGCAGTCCCTAATCTAGAGTAAGCACTATTTATACTTTATAAATACTTTGTAAATGTTTTGAGTGACCAGAGTAATTTCTCACAAAAATATGGGAATGCCATTGGTAGACATTCCTGCAGCACCTGGTCAAAGAATAATCACACAACACAGGGTGTTTAATAAACTATGTACACGTGACTAACTAGCTTACTAACATTTACAGATGTGGGACTAATGATTAATAAATGGTGAGCAAATGGTTTTTAAATGCCTTATAAATGGTGTATTATGAACCGTTAAAATAAAGTGCTACCAAAAACTGTTGAGGGGAGGACCAAAGTGCTGGAGGCGGTTAGTAGGAGGACGATAATGAGTTTGAGGTTAAGTAGATAATGAGCGAAAGACGTGGAACAGGTGTCAATTAGACAATCATTCAAGTTGAATACAAAGTGTCAAGTCTCTCCTGACACTTGTTGTGAAAAGGATAGCTAACATAATTCCTGAGAATAAGAATATCCTACATTTTCTTGTGTAGTTTTCTACTCAGTCACAGTGGCCTGTTGCTTTTCGACATCTGTGGCTTTGTAACCTCGGTCACCCTAACTTCACAATATAGTGCAGTACTGTTACATTCACCAGAACTAATGTCAACAGGTGGGAAAAGCAGGGCACAACCAAAACCCCATTCTAGCACGCCAGCCCAGTTCAGTTCACAGTTGCAGCTCCAGATATTATTGTACTGAATTCTTCAGTGGTTGAAAGCATTCCCACATACTGCAGAACCACCACAGGATCCCCTCTACAGCTACACAGCTTGGGAAAGCATTTTCTCTGCTCTCTCTCTCTTTCCCTCCCTCTTTTTTTATCTGGAGAGAAAATCAAGACTGAGTTTATTTGTGTTTTGGAGGGGGGAGACGGTTGCCATGGAGACGCACCGAGGTTCTCAGACTTGGTGCATTCCAGTTTTATTTTCAAACCATCATACTTTTTATATCATACAGACAGAGAGAGAGCAAGCGAGAGAGAGATAGAGAGAGAGAGAGAGATAGAGAGAGACATAGAGAAAGACAGTCTTAAATGAAATCCCCATGTCCCCCTTTGAGAGGTTGGAGAGGAAGTTAGTTGTCTTTGTCTCTATTCTCCAATGGCCTTCATGAGTCTTATATTTTTGATCTTAGTAAAGGCTCTGTGTTGGTTTTGATTCAGATTGAGGGACGTTGTTGTATGTGTCGAACTGTTTTGCTTTATCTTGGCCATGTCGCAGTTGCAAATGAGAACTTGTTCTCAACTAGCCTACCTGGTTAAATAAAGGTGAAATATATATATTTTTAAATAAATGTCTGAGCTGTCAGATTATAGAGCACAACGTTACAGAGATCAGATTAGATTGTTTGAAGCTCTGTTATACAGGACACTAATGGAACTGGATCCCATATGACTTGAAATCCATCCCAACCTCTCATTGAGATGATATGACTTGAAATCCATCCCGACCTCTCATTGAGATGATATGACTTGAAATCCATCCCGACCTCTCATTGAGATGATATGACTTGATATCCATCCCGACCTCTCATTGAGATGATATGTGATTAGCACTTTATAATGGGTTGCCATGTTAGCCACAAGACTGGAGCACAGCAGGACAGGCAGTGATAGGGTTGGGGTTGCCAGATATGTGGTTTTAAAATCCCCGCCAAAAGAAACCCTATTTGATTGGTCAAGACAGGATTGTATCAGAGGAAACCACAGTAACAACCGTCCTGGTTCCTTCCAACAGAGAAGAATGTTGTTTGGTTAAAACAGTGGTTCTTAACCTGGGTTCGATCGAACCCCAGGGGTTCGGTGAGTCAGTCTCAGGGGTTCGGCGGAGGTCAAGACACACACCCGACTCATATGATTCGTGATGACACGCCCCGCTTGGCCATCATTGGCTGCAGGTGATCACGCAACATCGCTTGGCCTATCTGTGCTGCAGGGAATTTGGCGCGCTCAGTAGTCGAATTGTGACTGTCGTGATGGTACGTCGTGTGATTTCTTTCTTAATATTTTAATCCCTTCATACTAACTATGTCGAGCAAAAAAAGAAAGTGGTCGGACGAATATGTACAATATGGATTCACATGTATAACGGAACGTGATGAGAGTCAGCGTCCTAACTGCATGATTTGCAATGCCAAGTTGAGCAATTCTAGTCTAGCACCGGCAAAACTAAGAGAACACTTCCTTAAGCTGCATGGAGATGGACAATACAAGAACACAACGCTCGCTGAATTCAAGGTGAAGAGAGCCATTTTTCCAATTAAGAAGGGTTCAGTGAATGCGCATATGAAACTGGTGGGGGTCAGTACCTCCAACAAGGTTAAGAACCACTGGGTTAAAAGTACTCTCCCCTTGAACGAGTTTAAAGGAAACTCGTTCTGAGGGACAATAGTAGTTCAAATGAGTTTATTATCCGAGGATCTTTGTAACCTCACTGTTATAGAAGTGTTCAGCACTGTGGTGGTTTATTCATGAACAATAATCATCTGAGCTCCACATGATTTTGGATATTTAATTGACTGCAGATTTGTTTTTGCATCAAACCTGAACATCACGTACAGTATATTTTAGCAGGGAAGGAACAAACAACATGCCATTAGCAATCAATTCATTTCTAGGCCTGCCCGGGTTTGTCAAATTCTTCTCTATTTGCTTTTCTCTCTCAATCATACCCATAAATGCACCTCCGGAACCTTATGGATGGAATCTGTTCAGTGTCCCACCAGTTAGCACTGCAATGAGGAGATGTTCTAGAACTCACAGGAGGCTTCTGGAACTGCCAGAACCACATCAGAGAGAGTGATTCAAACATTTCTGAAAACGAGATGACGAGGATATCTTTATGCAGTTAGAATGGAAAACAGCACACAGGGGAAAGTACAGAGAGGGGAAATAGTGTAACCACCAACCGTCACTGGCCAGGGGTGAACCCCGCCATGGTGCTCTGCTCTGTGGAGTATCAGCCTGCTAGCTACGCCTAACTGCTTAACATCTGAAAGCCTAATGGCAGAGTAAATACTCTCTCTCAGATTGGTCTCTATGGTGAAGCAGTGAGTTACCGTGTTTAACTAATGTGTGTTTTTCATTACTGTATCTATCCTGGTGTGTATGGTTCTCATAATCGCAGACCCGGATGCGTCCCAAATGTCACCCTGTGCCCTATGTACTGTAGTGCACAACTTTGAGCCAAGCCCCATAGGTCTCTGGTCAAAATTTGTGCATTATGTAGGGAATAGGGCGCTATTTGGGACGTAGCCCCGTACTCTGTAGCCTACTTCTGTACTGAATTACTGGTGCTTTCCGGAGTTCTGTCATACATAATGGGCCGGTTTTATGAAAGACATCGTAAACAGCAGACCACAAATGCAACCGCCAGAGTTCTATCAACATTGGTGAGAGAGAGAAATCAGCAAACAAAATACTCCCTGTCAAATTTCTAATCACTACAGACTCCAACTAGGAGGAGTCACCTTTCACGAGACTCTAAAGCTCCTTGAGACCAACATCAGAGATCAACATCAGAGACCAACATCAGAGACCAACATCAGAGATCAACATCAGAGATCAACATCAGAGACCAACATCAGAGATCAACATCAGAGACCAATATCAGAGACCAACATCAGAGATCAACATCAGAGATCAACATCAGAGATCAACATCAGAGACCAACATCAGAGATCAACATCAGAGACCAAATCAGCTCTTTATTATAGAACCTTTATTGAACCTTTTATCCAGCTTATCTCACAAGGGAGACCTGGACAAGAGGGCAGTTCAGTTTTATTTCAAAATTCTCTTGGGCCAAGAGAACACTTTGCCATTTTAAAGCGAATTTCCTGCAGTTCTACCCATTTGTTTTCCACGGGATGGAGAGAAAATGTTGTGGTTTTAAAGCAAATTTCCTGCAATTCCAGCCTGGTCTCATAAGGAGCTGAGGGAACTCAGGATGAAGGTCTTTCTTAACATGAACTCCTCATGCCATTTCACTAGCTAGAGGAGAATGGTTAATGGGAGAAACAGTGGCCACAGCTGTTTCAGTACAAAAGACTAAGGGCTGGATTAAATCCGTATTGCAGAAGTATCGCGGAGGATCCGCACTATAGCTCGATTGAAATATAAAGGCAGTGTTCCCGCGTTCGCGGATACTACATTCAGGGTAAACGCTGCTTATGTCGGCTCAATTGGAAATTACCATTTTAACGTGGATCTTCGGCGAGACTTCCGCGATGTGGAATGAATCCAGCCCTAAGATGATGCATCCTGTGTTTCAAGCTTCCCTCTGGTCTGTTACTCCACCAGAACCTCTGTCTGTCGGATCAAAGCCAACGGATGTTCCCATAATATGAACAACTTCCACAATCCCTGGACAGGAAGAATACGAAGTCAATACTATCCAGGTGGACTATCATAGCCCAATAATAATTCCCCTAAATGAATCCTACATTAGACTATGTTAATAGTCTATTAGTGGAACTACTGTACAGGGCCAGGGTTGGTAGCTTGTTCCCTTCCATGACTTATGAGTGAAAAAAATAGCGGAGACATGCAATTTCCTGCAGTTTGTGAAGTATGGGTACAGTGATTGATCTGAAAGGGGATTTATGTGGCGTATACGACGGGATGGAAATGAATACCTTCAAAGCTCTGGTAGCTAGATGATTACTTACATACTGTACAGCACGCTACAGTGTCCAGGGTTTAAATACAATTTCAGTTGAGATTCAAACCAACCATAAAGCTTTTCAAATAATCAAAAGAAAACCACTGTGTAATTTGAAATTGCCTGTTAAAGTGGAGGAGTGCAGGAACTTTCTGGTGTACTGTAGCAGTATGTCCTCCTCAATGGTGCACTAAGCCATAAAGGAGACCCTATAATTCTTAATCAAAATAAATATAATCCCTCCCTTACGAAAAAAGATTGCAGTTAGAGTGCAGTATAACTGCAGTATGCGGCAAATATGCGTCCAAAATAACACCGTTTTTTTTACTGCAGTAATTTTAGCAGTTTAACTGCAGTTAGAGTGCAGTATAACACAGCAGTTATATTGCAATTACTGCGTCCAAAATACCACAGTCGACTGCAGTTACTGCACTTTTACTGCAGTTTCAAAACGGCAATCTTTTTTTGTAAGGGCCTTCCCTCCTTTCTTTCTTCCCTCCTTCCCCCTCTCCTTACTTCCCTCCTTCACTCCTTCACTCCATCCTGTCTCCCTCTGCTCTGTGGAACCTCACCATAACATCATAACAACACCTTTAAACTAATGTCTATTCAAAGTTCACCACTTAGCAGGACTATTTACAGTTGTGAATTCAATGCTGAATTTTCCTCTGTCTTTGTAGGCTACCCAGAGTAGGTTGCCGGGAAATGAGTGGTACCATTCACACGGGAGAGTTTCCAAAGTTGACAGAAGCCAGTTCTTTAGGCATGACTTTTCACACACCCACAACAGAAACCTTCAGGACTGTCATGACTGCTGCACTCTTTTCAAACAGGAGAGCACTGATGATGTCATCCTTCAATAATCTTTGGTTACCATGGCAGAAACACACAGAGACCCAAGTCTTCCCCAGAGAGACTGTCTGCTCCTGAAATATAACCCTGTGAGGACAAACTGGCACCACAAATGGGCCCTAGAACATGGACAATATGACCAGAAGTTGTACAATTGTGCTAAAATGATTTATGGAGCCCGCTCTGTTGTTCTAGCCAGAAATGGGTCTTGAATCGAGGCCTATTTTGTGACTGATTGACTACCTTTTATGTTGAGGCCAAAACGGTGGGTAAATGGGTGGTTTGGGACTCAACACAGTCTCAGCACAGTGTGGGAACTGCCTTCAGATTGTAAGATAGTTTGTTTGGCCGACGATGGCCTTGAGCTGGCCAAACCCACAAATGAGAGTAGACGCATTCAGTTCCTCAACATTATAAATGAACACTTGACAAGGAGACACAAAAAAAGTTTGTGCAAGTTTTAATTTTTGCTGTAGAAAATATATAGTAACTCTCTAACCAATAGAAATCCCCAATAGTACAGTAATAAAACAACATGTGCTTGTATTCTTGATAAATGTATCCCTGCAGTGTTTTACGAATCTCAGCATTTGTAGGTTATTGGATAGAAAATGTGATGGCAGGTATTATTAACTAGACCAAAGTCAGCAGACATTTGGCACCTCTCTATGTACAGTATTTTGATCAATAACAAGGCTTTTGCTTTATTGAACAAAACCTACATCCCCGAGTTTTTACACTGTATTTTTCGGTGATTTTGGGGCCAAGGAGAGGGGAGTAGATGTTCTGTATATTAACAATTCATTTTATACAGGCCTCAGCACAAAGAAGGAATTGTATCGTTTTGATTTCTTGCTGTCGGGGGGAATCCACTCCAGACAAAACAAAGCATAAATACTCAAGAAACACTTTCACCCTGCACATATTTTTTCTCTCTCTTTCTCTCTATTTCTCTTTTCTTCTGTCTTTCTTGACAGATCATTCACACAAATCACTGGAGACTCTCAGGGAGCTAGGCTATCAATAAAGTTTCTAGGATAAATATTTGAATAGGCTATTTTTATTCCGCTGTTCTGATAGTAGGTAGACCTATACTCTTATTGACAGTTGTTGATGTCACAAAACACTGTGGATAGTCTGGGTTTTATTGGTCCTAATATCTACATATAGTGTGTTTCTACCTGTATTTATTATGGATCTCCATTAGTTCCTGCTGAAGCAGCAGCTACTCTTCCTGGGGTCCAGCAACATTATTGTACCTTCTCAAGAAGTAATGTTTAATAACTAAGGCCCAGAGCTTTTCCTGGTCAGGTCACGTGTTCAGGGAAACCTCCTGGTTCTACCCATAAGGAATTCCAAACACGAATTGTATAGCGAAGGGCTATTGCCTTAGTGTAGAGACAATTGGAGACATTACGTTTAATAATAAAACACCCTGTGATGGTAATCAGGGCTCCTTCCTGTCAATGTTTATTAGCAGGAAAGATTAATCACCTTTAGAACACATCTGTTTTGAAAACTTTGTTTTACAACTGTAACAGCAGCAACAGCAGCACAGTATTTAATGCTCTAGTCTAGAGTGTTCTGGAATGCTCTGTTTTACACCAGTAGCCACAGCCCAATGACCTATATCAGTTCTATACAGAGCCATACAGTATATAGAGAGATTTAGGCCAATGCGGTTAAACGTTCCCGAGAGTGCCACTTTCTCCGCCACAGCCATTGTTAAGTGATAATTAATGCTTCCTGAGACCAGATGGTGATGACATTTAGATGCTTCTGGATGACATGCTATATTTTCCAAAACATGCATTGCCTTTTCACACTGAAACAATATTGCTTTTGCAAAATTCACTTTGATTGAGAAATTGTATTTCATTGATAAAATATTGTATTTCATTGATAAAATGTTGTATTGCATTGATAAAATATTGTATTTCATTGATAAAATGTTGTATTTCATTGATAAAATGTTGTATTTCATTGATAAGAGATGGTATTCCATTGATGACAAGCCACCTAGGTCTGACAACTTGGATGGAAAATTACTGAGGATAATTGTGGAAGATATTGCCACTCCTATTTGCCATCTATTCAATCTAAGCCTACAGGAAAGTGTGTGCCCTCAGGCCTGGAGGGAAGCAAAAGTCAATCCACTACCCAAAAATAGAAAAGCACCCTTTACTGGCTCATACAGCTGACCAATCACCCTGTTACCAACCCTTAGAAAACCTTTGGAAACAATTGTGTTTGACACGATACAATGCTATTTCACAGTAAACAAATTAACAACAGATTTTCAGCATGCTTATAGAAAAGGGCTTTCAACATGAATGACACTTACACAAATTACTGATGATTGGCTGAGAGAAATGTATAATAAAAATATTATGGAAGCTGTTTTGTTAGACTTCAGTGCAGCTTTTTACATTTTCAACCATAATCTGCTGAACAGAGAGTGTTCTTTAATGGAAACTCCAAAATAATCCAGGTAGAGTCAGGCATTCCCCAGGGCAGCTGTCTAGGCCCCTTACTTTTTTCAGTCTTTAATAATGACCTGCCGCTGGCCCTGAGTAAAGCTATGTGTCAAGGTATGCTGATGACTCAACATTATACACGTCAGCTACCACAGCAAGTGAATCACTGCAACACTTAACAAAGAGCTGTAGTCAGTTTCAGAATGGCGGCAAACAATAAGTTAGTCCTAAATATTTAAAAAACTAAAAGCTTTGTATTTTCAAGTTTCAAGCTTTAAGTTTCAAGTACAGCAAAATGCCTATCTTTAAAACTCAAAACCCAATAACCCAATAATCAATAACAATGTAATACTAGAAAAAAAAAACTAGAAATAAGAAGAAATGTGAAGAACACAATAAGTAAGTAAGCATACTATATACAGGGTCAGTTCCAATACCATATTTACAATGTGCAGGGATACTGGAGTGATGGAGGTAGATATGTATATGGGTAAGCTGAATAGGCAACAGGATATAAGATAAACAGAGTAGCAGCAGCATGTATGTGAGTGGGTGTGAGTTAGAATCCATGTAAATGTATGTGCATATTATGTGCGCATAGAAATCATTAATTAAACCCCAAATCTCAACTATATCTTCTATTCAATAATGTGGAAATTGAGCAAGTTGAGGAGACTAAACTGCTTAGAGTAACTCTGGATTGTAAACGGTCATGTTAATACAACAGTATAGCTAAGGTGGGGAGAAGTCTGTCCACAATGAAGCGCTGCTCTGCCTTCTGCACACTACTATCAACAAGGCAGGTCCTACATGCCCTAGTTTTGTCACAGCTGGACTATTGTCCAGTCTTGTGGTCAGGTGCCAGAAAGAGGGACTTAGGAAAATTCTCAGAACAGGGCAGCACGGCTGGCCCTTAAATGTACACAAGGAGCTAACATTAATAATATGCATGTCAATTTCTCCTGGCTCAAAGTAGAGGAGATATTGACTTCATCACTACTTGTATTTGTGAGAAGTATTAACATGTTGAATGCACCGAGCTATATGTTTAAACTACTAGCCCACAGCTCAGATACCCATGCATACCCCACAAG
This sequence comes from Salmo trutta, assembly GCF_901001165.1. Lineage (NCBI taxonomy): Eukaryota > Metazoa > Chordata > Actinopteri > Salmoniformes > Salmonidae > Salmo > Salmo trutta. The sequence continues at coordinate 12,271,902 of NC_042981.1, read as the reverse complement.
ACATGCCACCAGAGGTCTCTTCACACACACACAGGCCAAGACACACGCATACACACACACATGATAACATACAAACTATACACTCACGTACACATGGATCTTGTATTGTATATACTGTATGTGGTAGTACAGTAGTGGCCTGAGGGCACACACTTAATATGTTGTGAAATCTGTTGTGAATGTAATGTAATGTTTTTAATTGTATTTTGCTGGACCCCAGGAACAGTAACTCCTGCCTTGGCAGTAGCTAATTGGAATCCATAATAACTAATAATAAATAAATAATAATTACATTCTATTTTTTGAATTCATCAAATCTGACTCTACCCAGAGAGAACAGGAAGTAACTGTAGACAATCATCAACAGCACACCACCGTTTCATATCCTGTTTTGATGAAGCTTCTCGTAACCATGGCGCAGAACACACAACCCTGATAAATAATTACCCGTTGCCTAGCAAACCGTCATTTTTACTCATGTTGTTTGTTTGTTTGGGGTTTTTCTGACAAATAGCTGTGTTCCTGCCAACATTGTGCCCGGCTTGAAATTGCTCTTTATGACAACAGTTTGAGGGTGGTGGGTTTGGGTTTAGATAATTGTTTTCTGAACCTATTCTCAATGGCTTCCATGTGATTATCCTATTATCCAATTATGAGAAACTTCTGTGAAATGTTATTGTTACATGTTGCCTTTTATTGCAGATCACCTCACAAATACTAAATGCTAATATTAAACATTCACATATACTGTAATGCTTAGAACCCAGTACAGACAAGGACAGATACACTATTTCCATGTTCCCATATTGGTGTCCAGAGTGTATGAGAGTGTGTGTCTGCATGTGTGAGTAGTATAGTTGTTTTGACAATAAGCCACTTCTTGACACATATCCAAGTCAAACACAAACTGAAGTTGTCTGCAGTCTCTCACTTCTTGCAGAGAGGCTCTGGAATGTTTTCTATGTGAGAAACTACACAGAAACACCAATCATAATACTATGACGCAAAGTCGAAAAGTCGCAAACAATTCAAGTTGTTGTTCGTGCAGTCAACTCTTTCACAGAGTCAAGTGTTTCTGTAACAACAAGGATGTAGCCAACATTTTGATCTCTATGACTTGTTAGTCCTGGATCTGCTCTGAGGTCCTACAGCTATTCATGATGAATATAGTGTATGTGGATAGGCTGGATCTGCTCTGAGGTCCTACAGCTATTCATGATGAATATAGTGTATGTGGATAGGCTGGATCTGCTCTGAGGTCCTACTGCTATTCATGATGAATATAGTGTATGTGGACAAGCTGGATCTGCTCTGAGGTCCTACAGCTATTCATGATGAATATAGTGTATGTGGATAGGCTGGATCTGCTCTGAGGTCCTACTGCTATTCATGATGAATATAGTGTATGTGGACAGGCTGGATCTGCTCTGAGGTCCTACAGCTATTCATGATGAATATAGTGTATGTGGATAGGCTGGATCTGCTCTGAGGTCCTACTGCTATTCATGATGAATATAGTGTATGTGGACAAGCTGGATCTGCTCTGAGGTCCTACAGCTATTCATGATGAATATAGTGTATGTGGATAGGCTGGATCTGCTCTGAGGTCCTACTGCTATTCATGATGAATATAGTGTATGTGGACAGGCTGGATCTGCTCTGAGGTCCTACAGCTATTCATGATGAATATAGTGTATGTGGACAAGCTGGATCTGCTCTGAGGTCCTACAGCTATTCATGATGAATATAGTGTATGTGGACAGGCTGGATCTGCTCTGAGGTCCTACTGCTATTCATGATGAATATAGTGTATGTGGACAAGCTGGATCTGCTCTGAGGTCCTACAGCTATTCATGATGAATATAGTGTATGTGGACAGGCTGGATATGCTCTGAGGTCCTACTGCTATTCATGATGAATATAGTGTATGTGGACAGGCTGGATCTGCTCTGAGGTCCTACTGCTATTCATGATGAATATAGTGTATGTGGACAGGCTGGATCTGCTCTGAGGTCCTACTGCTATTCATGATGAATATAGTGTATGTGGACAGGCTGGATCTGCTCTGAGGTCCTACTGCTATTCATGATGAATATAGTGTATGTGGACAGGCTGGATCTGCTCTGAGGTCCTACAGCTTTTCATGATGAATATAGTGTATGTGGACAGGCTGGATCTGCTCTGAGGTCCTACAGCTATTCATGATGAATATAGTGTATGTGGACAGGCTGGATCTGCTCTGAGGTCCTACTGCTATTCATGATGAATATAGTGTATGTGGACAGGCTGGATCTGCTCTGAGGTCCTACGGCTATTCATGATGAATATAGTGTATGTGGGCAGGCTGGATCTGCTCTGAGGTCCTACGGCTATTCATGATGAATATAGTAGTGTATGTGGACAGGCTAGATCTGCTCTGAGGTCCTACTGCTATTCATGATGAATATAGTGTATGTGGACAGGCTGGATCTGCTCTGAGGTCCTACGGCTATTCATGATGAATATAGTGTATGTGGACAGGCTAGATCTGCTCTGAGGTCCTACTGCTATTCATGATGAATATAGTGTATGTGGACAGGCTGGATCTCCTCTGAGGTCCTACTGCTATTCATGATGAATATAGTGTATGTGGACAGGCTGGATCTGCTCTGAGGTCCTACGGCTATTCATGATGAATATAGTGTATGTGGATAGGCTGGATCTGCTCTGAGGTCCTACTGCTATTCATGATGAATATAGTGTATGTGGACAGGCTGGATCTGCTCTGAGGTCCTACAGCTATTCATGATGAATATAGTGTATGTGGACAGGCTGGATCTGCTCTGAGGTCCTACAGCTATTCATGATGAATATAGTGTATGTGGACAGGCTGGATCTGCTCTGAGGTCCTACTGCTATTCATGATGAATATAGTGTATGTGGACAGGCTGGATCTGCTCTGAGGTCCTACGGCTATTCATGATGAATATAGTGTATGTGGACAGGCTGGATCTGCTCTGAGGTCCTACTGCTATTCATGATGAATATAGTGTATGTGGACAGGCTGGATCTGCTCTGAGGTCCTACGGCTATTCATGATGAATATAGTGTATGTGGACAGGCGTGATCTGCTCTGAGGTCCTACTGCTATTCATGATGAATATAGTGTATGTGGACAGGCTGGATCTGCTCTGAGGTCCTACAGCTATTCATGATGAATATAGTGTATGTGGACAGGCTGGATCTGCTCTGAGGTCCTACAGCTATTCATGATGAATATAGTGTATGTGGACAGGCTGGATCTGCTCTGAGGTCCTACTGCTATTCATGATGAATATAGTGTATGTGGACAGGCTGGATCTGCTCTGAGGTCCTACGGCTATTCATGATGAATATAGTGTATGTGGACAGGCTGGATCTGCTCTGAGGTCCTACTGCTATTCATGATGAATATAGTGTATGTGGACAGGCTGGATCTGCTCTGAGGTCCTACTGCTATTCATGATGAATATAGTGTATGTGGACAGGCGTGATCTGCTCTGAGGTCCTACTGCTATTCATGATGAATATAGTGTATGTGGACAGGCTGGATCTGCTCTGAGGTCCTACTGCTATTCATGATGAATATAGTGTATGTGGACAGGCTGGATCTGCTCTGAGGTCCTACAGCTATTCATGATGAATATAGTGTATGTGGACAGGCTGGATCTGCTCTGAGGTCCTACAGCTATTCATGATGAATATAGTGTATGTGGACAGGCTGGATCTGCTCTGAGGTCCTACTGCTATTCATGATGAATATAGTGTATGTGGACAGGCTGGATCTGCTCTGAGGTCCTACTGCTATTCATGATGAATATAGTGTATGTGGACAGGCTGGATCTGCTCTGAGGTCCTACAGCTATTCATGATGAATATAGTGTATGTGGACAGGCTGGATCTGCTCTGAGGTCCTACTGCTATTCATGATGAATATAGTGTATGTGGACAGGCTGGATCTGCTCTGAGGTCCTACAGCTATTCATGATGAATATAGTGTATGTGGATAGGCTGGATATGCTCTGAGGTCCTACTGCTATTCATGATGAATATAGTGTATGTGGATAGGCTGGATCTGCTCTGAGGTCCTACGGCTATTCATGATGAATATAGTGTATGTGGACAGGCTGGATCTGCTCTGAGGTCCTACTGCTATTCATGATGAATATAGTGTATGTGGACAGGCTGGATCTGCTCTGAGGTCCTACAGCTATTCATGATGAATATAGTGTATGTGGACAGGCTGGATCTGCTCTGAGGTCCTATGGCTATTCATGATGAATATAGTGTATGTGGACAGGCTGGATCTGCTCTGAGGTCCTACTGCTATTCATGATGAATATAGTGTATGTGGACAGGCTGGATCTGCTCTGAGGTCCTACGGCTATTCATGATGAATATAGTGTATGTGGACAGGCTGGATCTGCTCTGAGGTCCTACTGCTATTCATGATGAATATAGTGTATGTGGACAGGCTGGATCTGCTCTGAGGTCCTACTGCTATTCATGATGAATATAGTGTATGTGGACAGGCTGGATCTGCTCTGAGGTCCTACTGCTATTCATGATGAATATAGTGTATGTGGATAGGCTGGATCTGAGCTGAGGTCCTACTGCTATTCATGATGAATATAGTGTATGTGGACAGGCTGGATCTGCTCTGAGGTCCTACTGCTATTCATGATGAATATAGTGTATGTGGACAGGCTGGATCTGCTCTGAGGTCCTACTGCTATTCATGATGAATATAGTGTATGTGGAGAGGCTGGATCTGCTCTGAGGTCCTACTGCTATTCATGATGAATATAGTGTATGTGGACAGGCTGGATCTGCTCTGAGGTCCTACAGCTATTCATGATGAATATAGTGTATGTGGACAGGCTGGATCTGCTCTGAGGTCCTACAGCTATTCATGATGAATATAGTGTATGTGGACAGGCTGGATCTGCTCTGAGGTCCTACTGCTATTCATGATGAATATAGTGTATGTGGACAGGCTGGATCTGCTCTGAGGTCCTACAGCTATTCATGATGAATATAGTGTATGTGGACAGGCTGGATCTGCTCTGAGGTCCTACTGCTATTCATGATGAATATAGTGTATGTGGACAGGCTGGATCTGCTCTGAGGTCCTACAGCTATTCATGATGAATATAGTGTATGTGGACAGGCTGGATCTGCTCTGAGGTCCTACTGCTATTCATGATGAATATAGTGTATGTGGACAGGCTGGATCTGCTCTGAGGTCCTACGGCTATTCATGATGAATATAGTGTATGTGGACAGGCTGGATCTGCTCTGAGGTCCTACTGCTATTCATGATGAATATAGTGTATGTGGACAGGCTGGATCTGCTCTGAGGTCCTACGGCTATTCATGATGAATATAGTGTATGTGGACAGGCGTGATCTGCTCTGAGGTCCTACTGCTATTCATGATGAATATAGTGTATGTGGACAGGCTGGATCTGCTCTGAGGTCCTACTGCTATTCATGATGAATATAGTGTATGTGGACAGGCTGGATCTGCTCTGAGGTCCTACAGCTATTCATGATGAATATAGTGTATGTGGACAGGCTGGATCTGCTCTGAGGTCCTACTGCTATTCATGATGAATATAGTGTATGTGGACAGGCTGGATCTGCTCTGAGGTCCTACAGCTATTCATGATGAATATAGTGTATGTGGATAGGCTGGATATGCTCTGAGGTCCTACTGCTATTCATGATGAATATAGTGTATGTGGATAGGCTGGATCTGCTCTGAGGTCCTACTGCTATTCATGATGAATATAGTGTATGTGGACAGGCTGGATCTGCTCTGAGGTCCTACTGCTATTCATGATGAATATAGTGTATGTGGACAGGCTGGATCTGCTCTGAGGTCCTACTGCTATTCATGATGAATATAGTGTATGTGGACAGGCTGGATCTGCTCTGAGGTCCTACTGCTTTTCATGATGAATATAGTGTATGTGGACAGGCTGGATCTGCTCTGAGGTCCTACAGCTATTCATGATGAATATAGTGTATGTGGACAGGCTGGATCTGCTCTGAGGTCCTACTGCTTTTCATGATGAATATAGTATATGTGGACAGGCTGGATCTGCTCTGAGGTCCTACAGCTATTCATGATGAATATAGTGTATGTGGACAGGCTGGATCTGCTCTGAGGTCCTACGGCTATTCATGATGAATATAGTGTATGTGGACAGGCTGGATCTGCTCTGAGGTCCTACTGCTATTCATGATGAATATAGTGTATGTGGACAGGCTGGATCTGCTCTGAGGTCCTACTGCTATTCATGATGAATATAGTGTATGTGGACAGGCTGGATCTGCTCTGAGGTCCTACTGCTATTCATGATGAATATAGTGTATGTGGACAGGCTGGATCTGCTCTGAGGTCCTACTGCTATTCATGATGAATATAGTGTATGTGGACAGGCTGGATCTGCTCTGAGGTCCTACTGCTATTCATGATGAATATAGTGTATGTGGACAGGCTGGATCTGCTCTGAGGTCCTACTGCTATTCATGATGAATATAGTGTATGTGGACAGGCTGGATCTGCTCTGAGGTCCTACTGCTATTCATGATGAATATAGTGTATGTGGACAGGCTGGATCTGCTCTGAGGTCCTACAGCTATTCATGATGAATATAGTGTATGTGGACAGGCTGGATCTGCTCTGAGGTCCTACTGCTATTCATGATGAATATAGTGTATGTGGACAGGCTGGATCTGCTCTGAGGTCCTACTGCTATTCATGATGAATATAGTGTATGTGGACAGGCTGGATCTGCTCTGAGGTCCTACAGCTATTCATGATGAATATAGTGTATGTGGACAGGCTGGATCTGCTCTGAGGTCCTACTGCTATTCATGATGAATATAGTGTATGTGGACAGGCTGGATCTGCTCTGAGGTCCTACAGCTATTCATGATGAATATAGTGTATGTGGACAGGCTGGATCTGCTCTGAGGTCCTACTGCTATTCATGATGAATATAGTGTATGTGGACAGGCTGGATCTGCTCTGAGGTCCTACGGCTATTCATGATGAATATAGTGTATGTGGGCAGGCTGGATCTGCTCTGAGGTCCTACGGCTATTCATGATGAATATAGTAGTGTATGTGGACAGGCTAGATCTGCTCTGAGGTCCTACTGCTATTCATGATGAATATAGTGTATGTGGACAGGCTGGATCTGCTCTGAGGTCCTACTGCTATTCATGATGAATATAGTGTATGTGGACAGGCTGGATCTGCTCTGAGGTCCTACAGCTATTCATGATGAATATAGTGTATGTGGACAGGCTGGATATGCTCTGAGGTCCTACTGCTATTCATGATGAATATAGTGTATGTGGACAGGCTGGATCTGCTCTGAGGTCCTACTGCTATTCATGATGAATATAGTGTATGTGGACAGGCTGGATCTGCTCTGAGGTCCTACTGCTATTCATGATGAATATAGTGTATGTGGACAGGCTGGATCTGCTCTGAGGTCCTACTGCTATTCATGATGAATATAGTGTATGTGGATAGGCTGGATCTGAGCTGAGGTCCTACGGCTATTCATGATGAATATAGTGTATGTGGACAGGCTGGATCTGCTCTGAGGTCCTACTGCTATTCATGATGAATATAGTGTATGTGGACAGGCTGGATCTGCTCTGAGGTCCTACTGCTATTCATGATGAATATAGTGTATGTGGAGAGGCTGGATCTGCTCTGAGGTCCTACTGCTATTCATGATGAATATAGTGTATGTGGACAGGCTGGATCTGCTCTGAGGTCCTACAGCTATTCATGATGAATATAGTGTATGTGGACAGGCTGGATCTGCTCTGAGGTCCTACAGCTATTCATGATGAATATAGTGTATGTGGACAGGCTGGATCTGCTCTGAGGTCCTACTGCTATTCATGATGAATATAGTGTATGTGGACAGGCTGGATCTGCTCTGAGGTCCTACAGCTATTCATGATGAATATAGTGTATGTGGACAGGCTGGATCTGCTCTGAGGTCCTACTGCTATTCATGATGAATATAGTGTATGTGGAAAGGCTGGATCTGCTCTGAGGTCCTACTGCTATTCATGATGAATATAGTGTATGTGGACAGGCTGGATCTGCTCTGAGGTCCTACAGCTATTCATGATGAATATAGTGTATGTAGATAGGCTGGATATGCTCTGAGGTCCTACTGCTATTCATGATGAATATAGTGTATGTGGACAGGCTGGATCTGCTCTGAGGTCCTACTGCTATTCATGATGAATATAGTGTATGTGGACAGGCTGGATCTGCGCTGAGGTCCTACAGCTATTCATGATGAATATAGTGTATGTGGACAGGCTGGATCTGCTCTGAGGTCCTACTGCTATTCATGATGAATATAGTGTATGTGGACAGGCTGGATCTGCTCTGAGGTCCTACTGCTATTCATGATGAACATAGTGTATGTGGACAGGCTGGATCTGCTCTGAGGTCCTACGGCTATTCATGATGAATATAGTGTATGTGGACAGGCTGGATCTGCTCTGAGGTCCTACTGCTATTCATGATGAATATAGTGTATGTGGACAGGCTGGATCTGCTCTGAGGTCCTACTGCTATTCATGATGAATATAGTGTATGTGGACAGGCTGGATCTGCTCTGAGGTCCTACTGCTATTCATGATGAATATAGTGTATGTGGACAGGCTGGATCTGCTCTGAGGTCCTACGGCTATTCATGATGAATATAGTGTATGTGGACAGGCTGGATCTGCTCTGAGGTCCTACTGCTTTTCATGATGAATATAGTGTATGTGGACAGGCTGGATCTGCTCTGAGGTCCTACAGCTATTCATGATGAATATAGTGTATGTGGACAGGCTGGATCTGCTCTGAGGTCCTACTGCTTTTCATGATGAATATAGTATATGTGGACAGGCTGGATCTGCTCTGAGGTCCTACGGCTATTCATGATGAATATAGTGTATGTGGACAGGCTGGATCTGCTCTGAGGTCCTACGGCTATTCATGATGAATATAGTGTATGTGGACAGGCTGGATCTGCTCTGAGGTCCTACTGCTATTCATGATGAATATAGTGTATGTGGACAGGCTGGATCTGCTCTGAGGTCCTACTGCTATTCATGATGAATATAGTGTATGTGGACAGGCTGGATCTGCTCTGAGGTCCTACTGCTATTCATGATGAATATAGTGTATGTGGACAGGCTGGATCTGCTCTGAGGTCCTACTGCTATTCATGATGAATATAGTGTATGTGGACAGGCTGGATCTGCTCTGAGGTCCTACTGCTATTCATGATGAATATAGTGTATGTGGACAGGCTGGATCTGCTCTGAGGTCCTACTGCTATTCATGATGAATATAGTGTATGTGGACAGGCTGGATCTGCTCTGAGGTCCTACTGCTATTCATGATGAATATAGTGTATGTGGACAGGCTGGATCTGCTCTGAGGTCCTACGGCTATTCATGATGAATATAGTGTATGTGGACAGGCTGGATCTGCTCTGAGGTCCTACTGCTTTTCATGATGAATATAGTATATGTGGACAGGCTGGATCTGCTCTGAGGTCCTACAGCTATTCATGATGAATATAGTGTATGTGGACAGGCTGGATCTGCTCTGAGGTCCTACGGCTATTCATGATGAATATAGTGTATGTGGACAGGCTGGATCTGCTCTGAGGTCCTACTGCTATTCATGATGAATATAGTGTATGTGGACAGGCTGGATCTGCTCTGAGGTCCTACTGCTATTCATGATGAATATAGTGTATGTGGACAGGCTGGATCTGCTCTGAGGTCCTACTGCTTTTCATGATGAATATAGTGTATGTGGACAGGCTGGATCTGCTCTGAGGTCCTACAGCTATTCATGATGAATATAGTGTATGTGGACAGGCTGGATCTGCTCTGAGGTCCTACTGCTTTTCATGATGAATATAGTATATGTGGACAGGCTGGATCTGCTCTGAGGTCCTACAGCTATTCATGATGAATATAGTGTATGTGGACAGGCTGGATCTGCTCTGAGGTCCTACGGCTATTCATGATGAATATAGTGTATGTGGACAGGCTGGATCTGCTCTGAGGTCCTACGGCTATTCATGATGAATATAGTGTATGTGGACAGGCTGGATCTGCTCTGAGGTCCTACAGCTATTCATGATGAATATAGTGTATGTGGACAGGCTGGATCTGCTCTGAGGTCCTACTGCTATTCATGATGAATATAGTGTATGTGGACAGGCTAGATCTGCTCTGAGGTCCTACGGCTATTCATGATGAATATAGTGTATGTGGACAGGCTGGATCTGCTCTGAGGTCCTACAGCTATTCATGATGAATATAGTGTATGTGGACAGGCTGGATCTGCTCTGAGGTCCTACTGCTATTCATGATGAATATAGTGTATGTGGACAGGCTGGATCTGCTCTGAGGTCCTACTGCTTTTCATGATGAATATAGTATATGTGGACAGGCTGGATCTGCTCTGAGGTCCTACGGCTATTCATGATGAATATAGTGTATGTGGACAGGCTGGATCTGCTCTGAGGTCCTACGGCTATTCATGATGAATATAGTGTATGTGGACAGGCTGGATCTGCTCTGAGGTCCTACTGCTATTCATGATGAATATAGTGTATGTGGACAGGCTGGATCTGCTCTGAGGTCCTACTGCTATTCATGATGAATATAGTGTATGTGGACAGGCTGGATCTGCTCTGAGGTCCTACTGCTTTTCATGATGAATATAGTGTATGTGGACAGGCTGGATCTGCTCTGAGGTCCTACAGCTATTCATGATGAATATAGTGTATGTGGACAGGCTGGATCTGCTCTGAGGTCCTACTGCTTTTCATGATGAATATAGTATATGTGGACAGGCTGGATCTGCTCTGAGGTCCTACAGCTATTCATGATGAATATAGTGTATGTGGACAGGCTGGATCTGCTCTGAGGTCCTACGGCTATTCATGATGAATATAGTGTATGTGGACAGGCTGGATCTGCTCTGAGGTCCTACAGCTATTCATGATGAATATAGTGTATGTGGACAGGCTGGATCTGCTCTGAGGTCCTACTGCTATTCATGATGAATATAGTGTATGTGGACAGGCTAGATCTGCTCTGAGGTCCTACGGCTATTCATGATGAATATAGTGTATGTGGACAGGCTGGATCTGCTCTGAGGTCCTACAGCTATTCATGATGAATATAGTGTATGTGGACAGGCTGGATCTGCTCTGAGGTCCTACTGCTATTCATGATGAATATAGTGTATGTGGACAGGCTGGATCTGCTCTGAGGTCCTACTGCTTTTCATGATGAATATAGTATATGTGGACAGGCTGGATCTGCTCTGAGGTCCTACGGCTATTCATGATGAATATAGTGTATGTGGACAGGCTGGATCTGCTCTGAGGTCCTACGGCTATTCATGATGAATATAGTGTATGTGGACAGGCTGGATCTGCTCTGAGGTCCTACTGCTATTCATGATGAATATAGTGTATGTGGACAGGCTGGATCTGCTCTGAGGTCCTACTGCTATTCATGATGAATATAGTGTATGTGGACAGGCTGGATCTGCTCTGAGGTCCTACTGCTTTTCATGATGAATATAGTGTATGTGGACAGGCTGGATCTGCTCTGAGGTCCTACTGCTATTCATGATGAATATAGTGTATGTGGACAGGCTGGATCTGCTCTGAGGTCCTACAGCTATTCATGATGAATATAGTGTATGTGGACAGTCTGGATCTGCTCTGAGGTCCTACAGCTATTCATGATGAATATAGTGTATGTGGACAGTCTGGATCTGCTCTGAGGTCCTACAGCTATTCATGATGAATATAGTGTATGTGGACAGTCTGGATCTGCTCTGAGGTCCTACTGCTATTCATGATGAATATAGTGTATGTGGACAGGCTGGATCTGCTCTGAGGTCCTACTGCTATTCATGATGAATATAGTGTATGTGGACAGGCTGGATCTGCTCTGAGGTCCTACTGCTATTCATGATGAATATAGTATATGTGGACAGGCTGGATCTGCTCTGAGGTCCTACTGCTATTCATGATGAATATAGTGTATGTGGACAGGCTGGATCTCCTCTGAGGTCCTACTGCTATTCATGATGAATATAGTGTATGTGGACAGGCTGGATCTGCTCTGAGGTCCTACGGCTATTCATGATGAATATAGTGTATGTGGACAGGCTGGATCTGCGCTGAGGTCCTACAGCTATTCATGATGAATATAGTGTATGTGGACAGGCTGGATCTGCTCTGAGGTCCTACTGCTATTCATGATGAATATAGTGTATGTGGACAGGCTGGATCTGCTCTGAGGTCCTACAGCTATTCATGATGAATATAGTGTATGTGGACAGGCTGGATCTGCTCTGAGGTCCTACTGCTATTCATGATGAATATAGTATATGTGGACAGGCTGGATCTGCTCTGAGGTCCTACAGCTATTCATGATGAATATAGTGTATGTGGACAGGCTGGATCTGCTCTGAGGTCCTACAGCTATTCATGATGAATATAGTGTATGTGGACAGTCTGGATCTGCTCTGAGGTCCTACAGCTATTCATGATGAATATAGTGTATGTGGACAGGCTGGATCTGCTCTGAGGTCCTACTGCTATTCATGATGAATATAGTGTATGTGGACAGGCTGGATCTGCTCTGAGGTCCTACGGCTATTCATGATGAATATAGTGTATGTGGACAGGCTGGATCTGCTCTGAGGTCCTACTGCTATTCATGATGAATATAGTGTATGTGGACAGGCTGGATCTGCTCTGAGGTCCTACTGCTATTCATGATGAATATAGTGTATGTGGACAGGCTGGATCTGCTCTGAGGTCCTACAGCTATTCATGATGAATATAGTGTATGTGGACAGGCTGGATCTGCTCTGAGGTCCTACGGCTATTCATGATGAATATAGTGTATGTGGACAGGCTGGATCTGCGCTGAGGTCCTACAGCTATTCATGATGAATATAGTGTATGTGGACAGGCTGGATCTGCTCTGAGGTCCTACTGCTATTCATGATGAATATAGTGTATGTGGACAGGCTGGATCTGCTCTGAGGTCCTACAGCTATTCATGATGAATATAGTGTATGTGGACAGGCTGGATCTGCTCTGAGGTCCTACTGCTATTCATGATGAATATAGTATATGTGGACAGGCTGGATCTGCTCTGAGGTCCTACAGCTATTCATGATGAATATAGTGTATGTGGACAGGCTGGATCTGCTCTGAGGTCCTACAGCTATTCATGATGAATATAGTGTATGTGGACAGTCTGGATCTGCTCTGAGGTCCTACAGCTATTCATGATGAATATAGTGTATGTGGACAGGCTGGATCTGCTCTGAGGTCCTACTGCTATTCATGATGAATATAGTGTATGTGGACAGGCTGGATCTGCTCTGAGGTCCTACGGCTATTCATGATGAATATAGTGTATGTGGACAGGCTGGATCTGCTCTGAGGTCCTACTGCTATTCATGATGAATATAGTGTATGTGGACAGGCTGGATCTGCTCTGAGGTCCTACTGCTATTCATGATGAATATAGTGTATGTGGACAGGCTGGATCTGCTCTGAGGTCCTACAGCTATTCATGATGAATATAGTGTATGTGGACAGGCTGGATCTGCTCTGAGGTCCTACTGCTATTCATGATGAATATAGTGTATGTGGACAGGCTGGATCTGCTCTGAGGTCCTACTGCTATTCATGATTCATATAGTGTATGTGGACAGGCTGGATCTGCTCTGAGGGGCTGGAGGGATAAAAGGATGAAAGTTAAGCCTCAGATAAAACGACATGATACAAAGGACCTACATAAATCCCATAAACACGTCAATTATAATAGTAAGAGCAACATTTCGGGCTTTTGGGTAAAAACTCTTTCAGGATATGATATGTTTAAATCCTACAGTATATCAATAAAAAGGGGTTGCTTCTGTACTATCATTTTGCCACCAGAGCTGCCACTGGTGTGACAATCAATCATACATCTATGGAAGACGTTTGCGACATTTGAAGCATGGGTGTGGTACACAGTGGTCTGCTACTTAGTGATGTGTCATTACCCAGTTGATTGACAGCACAGGTGTTTATGGAGCCTATCAGGACAAGCTCTGATGTGGTAGGAACATTAATCCGCCTAGCAACCTCATCACAGCGTCGGTAATGGCTCAAGGTTTTCCGTGATGATGACATCATAATATGGGGTTATCAGTATAATGAGGTAATGGGAGTATTAAGAGAGAAGAGATAGGACAGCCACAGTTGGTGACCCTACAGAACCTCTCCTGTGTGTGTGTGTGTGTGTGTGTGTGTGTGTGTGTGTGTGTGTGTGTGTGTGTGTGTGTGTGTGTGTGTGTGTGTGTGTGTGTGTGTGTGTGTGTGTGTGTGTGTGTGTGAGAGAGAGAGAGAGCATGTGAATAACAATCACTTCCCATGCTCTGACAGCTCCTCACTGTCCCTTTGTCTCTGTCCAAGCCTCAAAGAAGAGGACACTGAGTCCTGTAGCTTGAATCTACTGGCCAACAGTCCTGGCCGGCCTCCCTCCCTGTATCCCTCTCTCTATCCCTTCCTCTCTCTCGCTCTCTCTCTCTTTCATCTCTCTATCTGCAGCATGTTCTCCTCTCAATCCTCTCCCTCCCTCCCTCCCTCCCTCCCTCCCTCTGTCTGCAGCATATTCTTCAGTCAATCCTGGCTCTTTCTCTTTACATCTCTCCCTCCTCTGTCTGACAGATTTGCAGGACTGATGAACTAAACCATGCCGTGGCTTGTTTAACTAACAGTCTTGATCCCAGCCTGTATGTTTTCTTGTGTTTAACTCTCCTCTTTCTCTGCTCTCAGCCCGCTGGATAGACCCCTATCCATCATTCTGTGGAGCTATGCTACTCCCGCAAATAACAGAGGCCAAAAATGTCCCGGTTCCAATAAAACAAGCTACTGGAGATTCTTAACAGATTCATTGCAGGAAATAGATTGTTTTTATTAGCTCAGAGAGAGGGAGTTGATCGGCACTTACCCACTGGACACAGACATCAGTTTAACATCTATATTTCATTTACATTTCATTGAGTGGTCAGCTAACGTGAATTCAACATGAAATCAACAGAACATGTCACCCTGTCATTGGATTTAGGTTCAAAGTTGGGTGAAAAAAAAGACAGAATTCTCTTACGTTGGTGTCACCACATTGAATTATTTAGTTAAAATGACATGGTAACAACATTGATTCAACATTGTTTTGACCAGTGGGTAGTCACACGGTAAAATCATTTCTACCAATATTATTTTTCTTAATCTCCTTGTCCTGACAGTGACAGTTTTAAGGATCCCCTCTGCATGCTGTATTCTATATAATCTGTTCCAATTTTCTCTGACTTTCTGCCTCCCCCCCCTCCCTCGCTCCCCCCCCCCCCCTCTCTCTCTCTCTCTCTCTCTCTCTAGCACGATGGCAAGCCTTACTGTAACAGCCCCTGCTACTCTGCACTATTTGGGCCTAAAGGTGAGTTCCTATTTATAATGATCCTACAGTAGAGGTGACAGGTGTCTTAACAATCTATCTTAATGAGGATATCATAATTGAGAGAGATCACAACCCTATTATCGTTAACTATATTACCTAGGGTTGTTATCTGTTTTTGGTTCAAGGTACATGTCAATGTAAGAAGGTAGTTGATATATAAGTTGAGTTCAGTGATATGGGAGCCGTGTGTCTATATACGTACTCTGATAAAGCTCCACGCTGTAATCTTTGGGAGGAGAACCTCACTATCGGGTATTCCTGACCCTAACATCCTGTATGGAAAGTCTGTTCATTGTGAACCTGTGACAGAATGAGCTCATTTGAACCTTTACGATACCCACCTCAGTGGGTAACGTTCACGCTTCCACAAAGAACATTGGGGTCATTAACATCTTATCAATCAATATATTTTATATTTTATCTACTGATAACCTAGAAACTCTCTCCTCAAAATACAGTCACTGTTTCTGAAAAGTGGGCTAGTCGATCCCCTTACATTGCCAGATATCCTGAATGTGAGAAATAGTTGGAATGTTCTGTTGGAATTGGAACAGCGGTAGTCATAGGTCATGTTGGTTCCGTGTGGTGGTTCTAGAAGAGCTGCTGTGGAACGGGGTCAGGGACCACAGGAGTTTCCATTATCGTGGTTCCGCTGTTCCGCTGCCACCTGAAACATAATCCCAGAATGTTTTGTCGACGTACAGTATGCAGTCCCCTGACCCAACACTCTCTCTCTCTCTTTCTCTCTGTCTCTCTCCCTCTCTCTCTTTCTCTCTGTCTCTCTTGCTCTCTTTTTCTCTCCCCCCAAAGGATTTGGACGTGGGGGAGCTGAAAGCCACACATTCACTAAGTAGACCAACTCAGGTACAGTACAGGCCATTCAGTGTACTCATTCAAATATAGACCAACACCGTTCATTTAAGTCACATTCAACTAGATCTTCATTATAATAACAATTTCGGGGTGCTTATACTTGTCCTGTTACACACAAATGTGTAATAAAAAATGTGTTTCTTGCACATCCCAACTCCTCCTGAGACACCTGCAGGTTAACCATTGTCCAGCACCCCTAGAGAAATTAGGGTTAAGAGCCTTGCTCAAGGGTACAGTGACAGATTTTTCACCTTGTAAGGTTCGGTACTCGAACCAGTGAACTTTTGATTCCTTTCCCAACGCTCTAACCTCGAGGCTACCTGCCACCCCAGAATCAAAGCAAATACACGGAGAAAAATATACACCTTCACCACCAACCTCAACCTTACAAATGCTACAAACATTAAAGATTGTTGTTTCGTTATGCAAAATACAAATCTAACATGTTTTCTCTTTTGTTTGCAGGTTCATCCACCACACCAAATGGGTTGCAAGAAGAAGGCAACAGCATTCTACAGCATCCTCCATACTACGCTAAACAAAAACAAACAACCAAAATGGCTCCTTTTTGGAACCACCGTTTTGTGTTATTTTCTGTCTTTGTGTTGTCTGGAGGAATCAGTCTTAATACACATTTTAATTGGCTATAGTGAGATGTTTACTATAGTCCCACTAGTGGATCGGAGGGTTATACAATAACCTCTCTGTTCCTGTACATGTTTTTAAATTCTGATTAAACAGTCTTTTTCAAAATGTTTTTCTCTCTTATTCATTCATTCCTCATTGGCTTATTCAGATAGTACTTCAGTATGCGTTTTATAGTATAGCATGTCTCCTGTCTCATTCAGGCGTTTCCTCCTTAATACACCTGATAGTTACATACAGAGCAATATGAGAATATTTCTGTGACTTCCACTTGCTACAATCCATGGAAACTTGGGCATGTCCACTATGTCCACTATGTCCACTATGTCCACTGTGTCCACTATGCCCACTATGTCCACTGTGTCCACTATGTCCACTATGTCCACTATGTCCACCATGTCCACTATGTCCACCGTGTCCACTATGTCCACTATGTCCACCATGTCCACCGTGCCCACTATTTCTACTATGTCCACTGTGTCCACTATGCCCACTATGTCCACTATGTCCACTGTGTCCACTATGTCCACTATGTCCACTGTGTCCACTATATCCACTATGTCCACCATGTCCACTATGTCCACCGTGTCCACTATGTCCACCATGTCCACCGTGCCCACTATTTCTACTATGTCCACTGTGTCCACTATGTCCACTATTTCCACTGTATCCACTGTGTCCACTGTGTCCACTATTTCTACTGTATCCACTGTATCCACTGTGTCCACTGTGTCCACTATGTCCACCATGTCCACTATGTCCACCGTGTCCACTATGTCCACTATGTCCACCATGTCCACTATGTCCACTGTGCCCACTATGTCTACTATGTCCACTGTTTCCACTGTGTCCACTGTGTCCACTATGTCCACTATTTCCACTGTATCCACTGTGTCCACTGTGCCCACTATTTCTACTATGTCCACTATGTCTACTGTGCCCACTATGCCCACTATGTCCACTGTGTCCACTATGTCCACTGTGTCCACTATGTCCACTATGTCCACCATGTCCACTATGTCCACCGTGTCCACTATGTCCACCATGTCCACTATGTCCACTGTGCCCACTATTTCCACTGTTTCCACTGTGTCCACTGTGTCCACTATGTCCACTATTTCCACTGTATCCACTGTGTCCACTGTGTCCACTATGTCCACTGTGTCCACTATGTCCACTATGTCCACCATGTCCACTATGTCCACCGTGTCCACTTTATCCACTATGTCCACCATGTCCACTATTTCTACTATGTCCACTGTTTCCACTGTGTCCACTGTGTCCACTATGTCCACTATTTCCACTGTATCCATTGTGTCCACTGTGCCCACTATTTCTACTATGTCCACTATTTCCACTGTGTCCACTATGTCCACTATTTCCACTAAGTCCCCTATGTCCACTGTGTCCACTGTGTCCACTATGTCCACTGTGTCCACTATGTCTACTATGTCCACTGTGCCCAGTGTGTCCACTATGTCCACAATGTCTACTGTGTCCACTATGTCCACTATTTCCACTGTGTCCACTATGTCCACAATGTCTACTGTGTCCACTATGTCCACTGTGTCCACTGTGTCCACTGTGTCCACTATGTCCACTATGTCCACTGTGTCCACTATGTCCACAATGTCTACTGTGTCCACTATGTCCACTGTGTCCACTATGCCCACTATGTCCACTATGTCCACTATGTCCACTGTGTCCACTATGTCCACTATGTCCACCATGTCCACTATGTCCACCGTGTCCACTATGTCCACTATGTCCACCATGTCCACCGTGCCCACTATTTCCACTATGTCCGCTGTGTCCACTGTGTCCACTATGTCCACTATTTCCACTGTATCCATTGTGTCCACTGTGTCCACTATTTCCACTGTATTCACTGTGTCCACTGTGTCCACTATTTCCACTGTATCCACTGTATCCACTGTGTCCACTGTGTCCACTATTTCTACTATGTCCACTATGTCTACTGTGCCCACTATGTCCACCATGTCCACTATGTCACCCGTGTCCACTATGTCCACTATGTCCACCATGTCCACTATGTCCACTGTGCCCACTATTTCTACTATGTCCACTGTTTCCACTGTGTCCACTGTGTCCACTATGTCCACTATTTCCACTTTATCCACTGTGTCCACTGTGCCCACTATTTCTACTATGTCCACTATTTCCACTGTGTCCACTATGTCCACTATTTCCACTATGTCCACTATGTCCACTGTGTCCACTGTGTCCACTATGTCCACTATTTCCACTTTATCCACTGTGTCCACTGTGCCCACTATTTCTACTATGTCCACTATTTCCACTGTGTCCACTATGTCCACTATTTCCACTATGTCCACTATGTCCACAATGTCTACTGTGTCCACTATGTCCACTGTGTCCACTGTGTCCACTGTGTCCACTATGTCCACTATGTCCACTGTGTCCACTATGTCCACAATGTCTACTGTGTCCACTATGTCCACTGTGTCCACTATGCCCACTATGTCCACTATGTCCACTATGTCCACTGTGTCCACTATGTCCACTATGTCCACTATGTCCACCGTGTCCACTATGTCCACTATGTCCACCATGTCCACCGTGCCCACTATTTCCACTATGTCCGCTGTGTCCACTGTGTCCACTATGTCCACTATTTCCACTGTATCCATTGTGTCCACTGTGTCCACTATTTCCACTGTATTCACTGTGTCCACTGTGTCCACTATTTCCACTGTATCCACTGTATCCACTGTGTCCACTGTGTCCACTATTTCTACTATGTCCACTATGTCTACTGTGCCCACTATGTCCACTATGTCCACCATGTCCACTATGTCACCCGTGTCCACTATGTCCACTATGTCCACCATGTCCACTATGTCCACTGTGCCCACTATTTCTACTATGTCCACTGTTTCCACTGTGTCCACTGTGTCCACTATGTCCACTATTTCCACTTTATCCACTGTGTCCACTGTGCCCACTATTTCTACTATGTCCACTATTTCCACTGTGTCCACTATGTCCACTATTTCCACTATGTCCACTATGTCCACTGTGTCCACTGTGTCCACTATGTCCACTGTGTCCACTATTTCCACTGTATCCACTGTATCCACTGTGTCCACTGTGTCCACTATGTCCACTGTGTCCACTATGTCCACTATGTCCACTGTGTCCAGTGTGTTCACTATGTCCACAATGTCTACTGTGTCCACTATGTCCACTATTTCCACTGTGTCCACTATGTCCACAATGTCTACTGTGTCCACTATGTCCACTTTGTCCACTATGTCCACTGTGTCCACTATGTCCAATGTGTCCACTATGTCCACAATGTCTACTGTGTCCACTATGTCCACTGTGTCCACTGTGTCCACTATGTCCACTATGTCTACTATGTCCACTATGTCCACTATGTCCACTATGTCCACTATGTCGACTATTTCCACTGTGTTCACTATTTCCACTGTGTCCACTATTTCCACTGTGTCCACTATTTCCACTGTGTCCACTATGTCCACTGTGTCCACTATTTCCACTGTGTCCATATCTGCAAGAAGAAAAACAGAACACATCGGCATCAGGCCACCGTAGATAATACTTATTGTCCACATTCCTTGGCAGTTGGCACAATCACTAACTCAATCAGTAATCTAATTCGATTGGATCTGGACACAGGATTATGTACGTGAGCAGGAACAGAAAGCTTTCCTTCAACATTGCAGTAAATACATGGGTAATCTACTTTGATTAAAATTCCAGCTATTGATGAGGATGGACTCTTGAAACTGTCATCCTCTCTGTAGTCTACCGTGGCTTCGTAACCTCACACATAAACTAAAGTTAACATTTTTGCTAATGACAGCAACATAGACAAATATTACGACATTATCCTTCTGAATAAGTCCCTATCCACTTCTACAGTACATAAATTATGACATTATCCTTCTGAATATGTCCCTATCCACTTCCACAATACAAACATTATGACATTGTCCTTCTGAATAAGTCTCTATCCACTTCCACAGTACATAAATTATGACATTATCCTTCTGAATATGTCCCTATCCACTTCCACAATACAAACATTATGACATTGTCCTTCTGAATAAGTCCCTATCCACTTCCCTTGGACAGCCCCATCCACTCTTAGAGACATGATTCAGGGGACACATCCCTCTACTCCTTCTCACACCCACCCACTCTGTCCACTTAACAGCTGGACCCGTCTTGAAGGGAGGGAGGTTAGGGGAGGGAGGGAGGGATTGAGGGAGGGAGGGATGTAGGGAGGATGGGAGAGATGGAGGGAGGGGAGTGAGCAAGGGAGGCCAGGCTATTCCAGAGTACTAAAGGGAGATGAAGGGAAAGGAGGGTCTGGGACTTTTCCCAAACTATCCCATGGCCAGAAGGGCAGGCCAGAAGGGAAAGCTCGAAGGGCAGGCCTGAAGGGAAGTCCAGAAAGGCAGGCCAGAAAGGCAGGCCAGAAGGGAAGGCCAAAAGGGAAGTCCAGAAAGGCAGGCCAGAAGGGCAGGCCTGAAGGGAAGGCCAGAAGGGCAGGGAAGAAGGGAAGGCCAGATCCTCCCTCGTGGCCTTTGTGGCTTCCACTGCCACACCCTGTTCCGAGGACATTGCCTTCAGCTCAGAGTTTACGACCAGCCGCCCATCCGCCCTCTGTCACCCAGCAACTGGCTGGCAGCCACCTCACTAACCTCCCTCCCTCCTCTCCACTGTCACAGGGCCCACCGCCCACTGTTACCACGGTAATAGACACAAACAAGACCCAACAGCCACCTGACAACCCAGACACCTCTCTCTCCCTAACCCCCTCTTCCTCTTCCTCTTCCTCTCTCTCTCTCTCTCTCTCACTCTCTGACTCCCACCCACTCGCATTCCTCTTTGAACAAAGACCTTCAGTGTCACACAGAAGTCCACCAAGCCATACCACAGACAGGGTGGTATGCCCAACTGATGAGGCCACAGAGCAAGGAGGGAGGGGGGGATCAGTAATAGCATCTGTGAAAAGTGCATTTATCTCCCAACTCTTTTCTTATCTGTAATCTTCCCCTAACTGACAACTAGAATCGAAAGAGAATATAAAGTACATATACAAATTCCATGCATAGCACACTCAGAGAAAAAATATACAAATTGACTTCAGTTGTGGTTGTAATATTTTTTTAATATTTATACGCTCAGTGCCAACCATGTCAAAAGAACCTGTCAAGTTCCACAGGATAACAAGAGACAAAATAGTTCTTTCTAAACACTTTTGGAAGAATGGGGGACAACATGTATCTGTGAAAGGGGGTTGCACAGAAAAATATAAGAAATATATGAACATAAAAATGAGGGGCAATATTATTTTTTTTTTTACAGGGTCTGTAAAAATGATTTTTTTTGTTCTGCAATTTCGCAGCAGAAGATTGTGTTCTCTCTCTCTCTCTCTCTCTCTCTCTCTCTCTCTCTCTCTCTCTCTCTCTCTCGGACAATTATCTTTTAACACTGGAAGGACAGACCTTAAAGGGGGGATGAACTTCCTGATTTGGCATTGTTTTTCGGGTGAGTGACTGTAACTGCGTACTGTTTTGGCAGAGTGAATGTACAAATGCTTCACACGTGCGAAAGCACGCACAAGAGACACCCACATTAAAACATACCCCCAAGACAACTATCATTTGGCTTTAGTTATGGCTGCTGCATTTCTTAATGATCAAGTGGTCATTAAGAAATGCAGCAGCCATGACTGAAACCAAATGAGAGTTGTCTTGGGGGTATGTTGGTGTCTCTTGTGCGTGCTTTCGCACGTGTGAAGCATTTGTACATTCACTCTGCCAAAACCGTTAGTCACTCACCTTTCTAGATAACATGAACTAGTCTAACCAGGCCTTGTGTCTTGAAGTCCCCTAGGCTAGCTAGTGCCAGACAACTTCTTTCACCAATTAGCTACAGCCAGGCTGTTGTGCAACTTGGCTAAATTGGTTTGACATTGGATAGCCTATCTCTGGGGCTAGTTAGGGACCATCAATAAATTACACTATGTAAATGAGACAATGTTTTAATGTTGCATATCTTTTAGCTTTATATTAATTTCTACAATTTATAGTTGGTTTGAGTTTTTAAAATATTGTCACATGTACATTGTGTAATTTACTGATGGTCCCTAACTAGCCCCATATAGATATTGAATGTCAAACAAAATGTACCATAGGCGTTACGATCGGATCAGGTGCAGCTGAGCTCCAAATTGACTATTTGTGGGCATGCGGGCAGGATTGAAATAAACCCTTCATTCCAGGATATGCCATATCATCCTATCATCTTGCAAACTTCAGTTTTGGATGAGAGCGAGACAGACTTTATGGCCAAAATGATCCTATTTACACGTAGTAAATTGTGACAATAGAATACATGCTTCTGACTCTTATCGATGCCACATAAGTTGATTTTCAAAGTGAGAAGTTGCTTTTTGGGGCAGTCGTGCTTTAACTGCCACCATGGTAGTCATGGTGACACTTCTCATTTGACGTGGTGCTCTGGAAGTGAAAACTACAATCAGAACCGTGTCCCAGATGGCACCCTATTCCTTATATTCCCTATATAGGGCACTACTTTCTATGAACCCTAATCAAAAGTTGTCACACCCTGATCTGTTTCACCTGTCTTGTGCTTGTCTCCACCCCCTACCAAGTGTCTCCTATTTTTCCCCATTATCCCCTGTGTATTTATACCTGCATTTTCTGTTTGTCTGTTGCCAGTTCGTCTTGTTTTGTCAGGTCTTACCAGCGTGTTTCTCGTGTTTGTGGTCTAGTCTTTCTGGTTCTGACCTTTCTGCCTGAGCCTGCCTGCCATTCTGTCCCTGATTGACTCTGCCTTGGACTATGAACCTCTGCCTGCCCTGTGCCTGCCTCTTTGTTATAATAAATCATCTGAGAACCTGAACTATCTGCCTCCTGTGTCTGCATCTGGGTCATATCCTGAATCATGATGAAAGTAGTGCATTACATTAGAATTAGATGGTTCATGTTGTGAGCTGTGTATAACAACTCTGGAGGCAAGTCAGACTATTAATCCAACAACAAGCTGTTGTTTCAGCATAAATCACAACCCTAATAGCAAAGGTGTGATACATGAAGGAAAGAAAGTACAAAACTGTTACTGGGGAAAATGGTAGAATGATGAAATGTCTCACCACCAACCCTACTTATACACTGAGTATACAACACATTAAGAACACCTGCTATTTCCATGACAGACTGACCAGGTGAATCCAGGTGAAAGCTATGATCCCTTATTGTCACTTGTTAAATCCACTTCAATCAAATCAAATCAAAATCAAATTTTATTGGTCACATACACATGGTTAGCAGATGTTAATGCGAGTGTAGTGAAATGCTTGTGCTTCTAGTTCCGACACTGCAGTAATATCTAACAAGTAATCTAACAATTTCACAACAAGTACCTTATACACACAAGTGTAAAGGAATGAATAAGAATATGTACATAAAAATATATGGATGACCGATGGCCAAACGGCATAGGCAAGATGCAGTAGATGGTAAAGTACAGTATATACACATGAGATAAATAATGTAGGGTATGTAAACATGATATAAAGTGGCATTGTTTAAGCGACTAGTGATACATTTATTACATCCAATTTTTAATTATTAAAGTGGGTAGAGATTTGAGTCAGTATGTTGGCAGCAGCCACTCAATGTTAGTGATGGCTGTTTAACAGTCTGATGGCCTTGAGATAGAAGCTGTTTTTCAGTCTCTCGGTCCCAGCCTTGATGCACCTGTACTGACCTCGCCTTCTGGATGGTAGCGGGGTGAACAGGCAGTGGCTCGGGTGGTTGTTGTCCTTGATGATCTTTTTGGCCTTCCTGTGACATCGGGTGATGTAGGTGTCCTGGAGGGCAGGGAGTTTGCCCCTGGCAATGAGTTGTGCAGACCTCACTACCCTCTGGAGAGCCTTACGGTTGTGGGTGGAGCAGTTGCCATACCAGGCGGTGATACAGCCCGACAGGATGCTCTCGATTGTGCATCTGTAAAAGTTTGTGAGTGTTTTCGGTGACAAGCCAAATTTCTTCAGCCTCCTGAGGTTGAAGAGGCACTGCTGCGCCTTCTTCACCACCCTGTCTGTGTGGGTGGACCATTTCAGTTTGTCCGTGATGTGTACGCCGAGGAACTTAAAACTTTCCACCTTCTCCACTACTGTCCCGTCGATGTGGATAGGAGGCTGCTCCCTCTGCTGTTTCCTGAAGTCCACGATCATCTCCTTTGTTTTGTTGACTTTGAGTGGAGGTTATTTTCCTGACACCACACTCCGAGGGTCCTCACCTCCCCCCTGTAGGCTGTCTCGTCGTTGCTGGTAATCAAGCCTACCACTGCAGTGTCATCTGCAAACTTGATGATTGAGTTGGAGGCGTGCATGGCCACGCAGTCGTGGGTGAACAGGGAGTACAGGAGAGGGCTGAGAATGCACCCTTGTGGGGCCCCAGTGTTGAGGATCAGCGGGGTGGAGATGTTGTTCACCACCTGTGGGCGGCCCGTCAGGAAGTCCAGGACCCAGTTGCACAGGGCGGGGTTGAGACCCAGGGTCTCGAGCTTAATGACAAGTTTGGAGGGTACTATTGTGTTAAATGCTGAGCTGTAGATGAACAACATTCTTACATAGGTATTCCTCTTGTCCAGATGGGTTTGGGCAGTGTGATTGCGATTGCGTCGTCTGTGGACCTATTGGGTCGGTAAGCAAATTGGAGTGGGTCTAGGGTGTCAGGTAAGGTGGAGGTGATATGGTCCTTGACTCGTCTCTCAAAGCACTTCCTGATGACGGAAGTGAGTGCTACGGGGCAATAGTCATTTAGCTCAGTTACCTTCGCATTCTTGGGAACAGGAACAATGGTAGCCCTCTTGAAGCATGTGGGGACAGCAGATTGGGATAGGGATTGATTGAATATGTCTGTAAACACACCAGCCAGCTGGTCTGCGCATGCTCTGAGGACGCGGCTGGGGATGCCGTCTGGGCCAGCGGCCTTGTGAGGGTTAACACGTTTAAATGTTTTACTCACGTTGGCTACAGTGAAGGAGAGCCTGCAGGTTTTAGTAGCGGGCCGTGTCAGTGGCACTGTATTGTCCTCAAAGCGAGCAAAGAAGTTGTTTAGTTTGTCTGGGAGCAAGACGTCGTGGTCCGCGACTGGGCTGGTTTTCTTTTTGTAGTCCGTGATTGACTGTAGACCCTGCCACATACGTCTCGTGTCTGAGCCATTGAATTGCGACTGTACTTTGTCTCTATACTGACGCTTAGCTTGTTTGATTGCCTTGCGGAGGGAATAGCTAGAATAGCTAGCAATCAGTGCAGATGAAGAGGAGGAGACAGGTTAAAGAATACTTTTTTAAGCCATGAGACAATTGAGACATGGATTGTGTATGTGTGCCATTCAGAGTGTGAATGGGCAAACCAAATATTTAATTGACTTTGAACAGGGTATGGTAGTAGGTGCCAGACACACCTGTTTGAGTGTGTCAAGAGCTGCAACGCTGCTGAGTTTTTTATGCTCACCCGTTTCCCGTGTCAATCTAGAATGGTCCTCCACCCAAAAGACATCCAGCTAACTTGACACAACTGTGGGAAGCATTGGAGTCATCATTGGCCAGCATCCCTGTCGAACGCTTTCGACACCTTGTAGAGTCCATGCCCTGGCAAACTGAGGCTTTTCTGAGGGCAAAAGGGGGGTGCAACTCAATATTAGGAAGGTGTTCCTAATGTTTTGTGCACTCAGTGTCTACTGTAGATCCATACTGGATAATATACAGAAATGTAGATGAGTGTTCAAAGTGGAAATCTCATATAAGGCGTCTTTATTGTGTGTAGAGTGAGGTGGTGTGTGGGGCAACAAACATCTGTTTGGATTACTTGCTAAGAAGCCTACTGTTCTACCCTCATTGTGTACTGCCATCCTATATGCTATGGCATTGTTCTAGTGAAAGGGCATCAGAGCCTGCTGCGCTGTTGAGTAAGAAAGACCTTGAGGCCCCCTGAACTCCACAACTCAGCAAGATTACAACAGAAGGTTGATTAAGGCTCAGAGGCTGTGCTTTTTAACTTTACTGTTTTATAGCAGGATCTTTAAAAAAAATTCCCCTCAGTAAAACAGACATTAACAGGGAAAGCACAATACCATCGAAAATAAAGGAAGTTTATTTTTTTTCCTCCAGCGTCCCACAGAATTCTTTAAGATGGTATCCGACACACTCAGAGTCACTGAGTCATGGAATTCACATAAAAGAAGTGGACCTGGCCAATTCTAAAGGCTCTGTAATAAACACACACACACACACACACACACAACACACACACACACACACACACACACACACACACACACACACACACACACACACACACACACACACACACACACACACACACACACCTTTTCCAGCATGTCTTTACTACAAGACTATTTATTTTAGTTGTAAATTATTTTGGAGTTCTTAGTGAGTTTCATACAGTATGTGTTGCATGTCACTCAGAGTTTCATACAGTATGTGTTGCATGTCACTCAGTTTCATACAGTATGTGTTGCATGTCACTCAGTTTCATACAGTATGTGTTGCATGTCACTCAGTTTCATACAGTATGTGTTGCATGTCACTCAGAGTTTCATACAATATGTGTTGCATGTCACTCAGAGTTTCATACAGTATGAGTTGCATGTCACTCAGAGTTTCATACAGTATTTTTTGCATGTCACTCAGAGTTTCATATAGTATGTGTTGCATGTCACTCAGAGTTTCATACAGTATGTGTTGCATGTCACTCAGAGTTTCATACAGTATGTGTTGCATGTCACTCATAGTTTCATACAGTATGTGTTGCATGTCACTCAGTTTCATACAGTATGTGTTGCATGTCACTCAGAGTTTCATACAGTATGTGTTGCATGTCACTCAGAGTTTCATACAGTATGTGTTGCATGTCACTCAGTTTCATACAGTATGTGTTGTATGTCACTCAGAGTTTCATACAGTATGTTTTGCATGTCACTCAGAGTTTCATACAGTATGTGTTGCATGTCACTCAGAGTTTCATACAGTATGTGTTGCATGTCACTCAGTTTCATACAGTATGTGTTGCATGTCACTCAGAGTTTCATACAGTATGTGTTGCATGTCACTCAGAGTTTCATACAGTATGTGTTGCATGTCACTCAGAGTTTCATACAATATGTGTTGCATGTCACTCAGAGTTTCATACAGTATGAGTTGCATGTCACTCAGAGTTTCATACAGTATTTTTTGCATGTCACTCAGAGTTTCATATAGTATGTGTTGCATGTCACTCAGAGTTTCATACAGTATGTGTTGCATGTCACTCATAGTTTCATACAGTATGTGTTGCATGTCACTCAGTTTCATACAGTATGTGTTGCATGTCACTCAGAGTTTCATACAGTATGTGTTGCATGTCACTCAGAGTTTCATACAGTATGTGTTGCATGTCACTCAGTTTCATACAGTATGTGTTGCATGTCACTCAGAGTTTCATACAGTATGTTTTGCATGTCACTCAGAGTTTCATACAGTATGTGTTGCATGTCACTCAGAGTTTCATACAGTATGTGTTGCATGTCACTCAGTTTCATACAGTATGTGTTGCATGTCACTCAGAGTTTCATACAGTATGTGTTGCATGTCACTCAGAGTTTCATACAGTATGTGTTGCATGTCACTCAGAGTTTCATACAATATGTGTTGCATGTCACTCAGAGTTTCATACAGTATGAGTTGCATGTCACTCAGAGTTTCATACAGTATTTTTTGCATGTCACTCAGAGTTTCATATAGTATGTGTTGCATGTCACTCAGAGTTTCATACAGTATGTGTTGCATGTCACTCAGAGTTTCATACAGTATGTGTTGCATGTCACTCATAGTTTCATACAGTATGTGGTGCATGTCACTCAGTTTCATACAGTATGTGTTGCATGTCACTCAGAGTTTCATACAGTATATGTTGCATGTCACTCAGAGTTTCATACAGTATGTGTTGCATGTCACTCAGTTTCATACAGTATTTGTTGCATGTCACTCAGAGTTTCATACAGTATGTTTTGCATGTCACTCAGAGTTTCATACAGTATGTGTTGCATGTCACTCAGAGTTTCATACAGTATGTGTTGCATGTCACTCAGTTTCATACAGTATGTGTTGCATGTCACTCAGAGTTTCATACAGTATGTGTTGCATGTCACTCAGAGTTTCATACAGTATGTGTTGCATGTCACTCAGAGTTTCATACAGTATGTGTTGCATGTCACTCAGTTTCATACAGTATGTGTTGCATGTCACTCAGAGTTTCATACAGTATGTGTTGCATGTCACTCAGTTGCATACAGTATGTGTTGCATGTCACTCAGAGTTTCATACAGTATGTGTTGCATGTCACTCAGAGTTTCATACAGTATGTGTTGCATGTCACTGAGTTTCATACAGTATGTGTTGCATGTCACTCAGAGTTTCATACAGTATGTGTTGCATGTCACTCAGTTTCATACAGTATATGTTGCATGTCACTCAGAGTTTCATACAGTATGTGTTGCATGTCACTCAGTTTCATACATTATGTGTTGCATGTCACTCAGAGTTTCATACAGTATGTTTTGCATGTCACTCAGAGTTTCATACAGTATGTGTTGCATGTCACTCAGAGTTTCATACAGTATGTGTTGCATGTCACTCAGTTTCATACAGTATGTGTTGCATGTCACTCAGAGTTTCATACAGTATGTGTTGCATGTCACTCAGAGTTTCATTCAGTATGTGTTGCATGTCACTCAGAGTTTCATACAGTATGTGTTGCATGTCACTGAGTTTCATACAGTATGTGTTGCATGTCACTCAGAGTTTCATACAGTATGTGTTGCATGTCACTCAGAGTTTCATACAGTATGTGTTGCATGTCACTCAGAGTTTCATACAGTATGTGTTGCATGTCACTCAGTTTCATACAGTATGTGTTGCATGTCACTCAGAGTT
This sequence comes from Salmo trutta, assembly GCF_901001165.1. Lineage (NCBI taxonomy): Eukaryota > Metazoa > Chordata > Actinopteri > Salmoniformes > Salmonidae > Salmo > Salmo trutta. The sequence goes on along the minus strand of NC_042981.1, from coordinate 12,241,717 downwards.
TCATACAGTATGTGTTGCATGTCACTCAGTTTCATACAGTATGTGTTGCATGTCACTCAGAGTTTCATACAGTATGTGTTGCATGTCACTCAGAGTTTCATACAGTATGTGTTGCATGTCACTCAGAGTTTCATACAGTATGTGTTGCATGTCACTGAGTTTCATACAGTATGTGTTGCATGTCACTCAGAGTTTCATACAGTATGTGTTGCATGTCACTCAGAGTTTCATACAGTATGTGTTGCATGTCACTCAGAGTTTCATACAGTATGTGTTGCATGTCACTCAGTTTCATACAGTATATGTTGCATGTCACTCAGAGTTTCATACAGTATGTGTTGCATGTCACTCAGTTTCATACAGTATGTGTTGCATGTCACTCAGAGTTTCATACAGTATGTTTTGCATGTCACTCAGAGTTTCATACAGTATGTGTTGCATGTCACTCAGAGTTTCATACAGTATGTGTTGCATGTCACTCAGTTTCATACAGTAAGTGTTGCATGTCACTCAGAGTTTCATACAGTATGTGTTGCATGTCACTCAGAGTTTCATACAGTATGTGTTGCATGTCACTCAGAGTTTCATACAGTATGTGTTGCATGTCACTGAGTTTCATACGGTATGTGTTGCATGTCACTCAGAGTTTCATACAGTATGTGTTGCATGTCACTCAGAGTTTCATACAGTATGTGTTGCATGTCACTCAGTTTCATACAGTATGTGTTGCATGTCACTCAGAGTTTCATACAGTATGTGTTGCATGTCACTCAGTTTCATACATTATGTGTTGCATGTCACTCAGAGTTTCATACAGTATGTTTTGCATGTCACTCAGAGTTTCATACAGTATGTGTTGCATGTCACTCAGAGTTTCATACAGTATGTGTTGCATGTCACTCAGAGTTTCATACAGTATGTGTTGCATGTCACTGAGTTTCATACAGTATGTGTTGCATGTCACTCAGAGTTTCATACAGTATGTGTTGCATGTCACTCAGTTTCATACAGTATGTGTTGCATGTCACTCAGAGTTTCATACAGTATGTGTTGCATGTCACTCAGAGTTTCATTCAGTATGTGTTGCATGTCACTCAGAGTTTCATACAGTATGTGTTGCATGTCACTGAGTTTCATACAGTATGTGTTGCATGTCACTCAGAGTTTCATATAGTATGTGTTGCATGTCACTCAGAGTTTCATACAGTATGTGTTGCATGTCACTCAGAGTTTCATACAGTATGTGTTGCATGTCACTCAGTTTCATACAGTATGTGTTGCATGTCACTCAGAGTTTCATACAGTATGTGTTGCATGTCACTCAGTTTCATACAGTATGTGTTGCATGTCACTCAGAGTTTCATACAGTATGTGTTGCATGTCACTCAGAGTTTCATACAGTATGTGTTGCATGTCACTCAGAGTTTCATACAGTATGTGTTGCATGTCACTGAGTTTCATACAGTATGTGTTGCATGTCACTCAGAGTTTCATACAGTATGTGTTGCATGTCACTCAGAGTTTCATACAGTATGTGTTGCATGTCACTCAGTTTCATACAGTATATGTTGCATGTCACTCAGAGTTTCATACAGTATGTGTTGCATGTCACTCAGTTTCATACAGTATGTGTTGCATGTCACTCAGAGTTTCATACAGTATGTTTTGCATGTCACTCAGAGTTTCATACAGTATGTGTTGCATGTCACTCAGAGTTTCATACAGTATGTGTTGCATGTCACTCAGTTTCATACAGTATGTGTTGCATGTCACTCAGAGTTTCATACAGTATGTGTTGCATGTCACTCAGAGTTTCATACAGTATGTGTTGCATGTCACTCAGAGTTTCATACAGTATGTGTTGCATGTCACTGAGTTTCATACGGTATGTGTTGCATGTCACTCAGAGTTTCATACGGTATGTGTTGCATGTCACTCAGAGTTTCCAGGCTCTCTAGTTGTAGCGTCTGGTAACTGAAGTGCTGCTGTGATGTCACAGTGTGTACTAGATGCACAGGAAAGCAACCCTATGCTTTTCACTTTCTCCAGCCAACTCCTGAAGTGAAGGAATAAACACTCATTACAGTACTGACTCTAAACATGAAGGCCAGAGTTTGATTTTTTTTAAAAACTTTTTCCACTTCACAGACATTAAATATATTATGGGTACCATAATTTAGTCTTTTATGTATAATGTTGTCAGTTTGTCCAAGCCTTGGCTCGGAGAAAATAAACTGTATGGTAATTTTCCCTCTGTACAGTATGAAATTGCGGTGACAGCTTATGGAACAGATGTATTTAATGACTGCAATACCAGGTGCTAGCAGCTACCATGTCACTTGGACATCCTACTTAAAACTGCAATGATGGTCCATATCTGTACAGAGGCTGCATTTCCCAGGAGGAATCATAATTACCTCTCCATCTGGACTGAACTGTACATGCCTGCTTGGTGTTAAATCACGTTTCCCACAGAACACTGACTACACCACTTCCGCAACCCGTTCAAACCTCATGTTAAACAATTAATAATTGAGTGTCTTGTGGAATGGCAACTCAGAAAATGCTTTGCTTGAACTTTGAACTATGAGATATCTTTAACGTATAAATTGTGTGTAAAGACTGACTGTCTTCAACAGTGATCCATTCATTCACTGTGGATTCTTCAGGCCTGCGTTGGAGGGATGAGTGTGTGTGTGTGTATCTGTGTGCGTCTGTGTGTATCTGTGTGTATCTGTGTGTGTCTGTGTGTATTGTGACAACCACCCAACAAACAGCCCACAAGGCATTGATAATGGTGTGTATTATAAATAAAGAGGCAGGGTTGGCCTTGTAGTGAATAGAGTTAGGATGGGTTGAGCTCAGCTCAGACAACAGGGTGGGGTCGGCCCAAGGTCATTATTATGACTGTGAGCTACAAGGTCTGTTGTATTGACTGCATAATTTACACCAGTCATCTACGGCTCTGGGTTACATGATACAGGCAAGCAAACAACTATTAACAAGTTATCATGTTAATACTGATAACCGTTTTGCATAAGTACCCATTTTGAGTGTTTACTGTGTGTTCATAAGCCTTTATAGCCTTTAAGTATTTGACTCAGAACATAGTAGTTTAAAACACATGCAGATTATGTGAACAGTAGAAGGAGAACCAATCCCATGACATGTGTTTATTGTAGAGAAAACCACATGGGTTTTATGAGGTCAGCCTGGGACAAACCACAGCCATGCACACACATATATATACACATACATACATACATATATACATTATATATATATATATACACACACACACACACACATATATATACATACATTATATATATATATATATACATACATATATACACACACATATATATATATATATATATACACACACACATACACACATTATATATATACACACACACATATATATATATACACATATATATACACATACATACACACACACATACAAACATACATAATGTAAATATGTATATAGAATGGCTCACACACAGGTCAAACCACAGGAGATCAGATCAAAAGTATAGATAAAAATTTTAATTTGTGGGTTCAAAAGACGGAAGCAACAGGACTGAAGAAGTGTAGCCATTTTCTTCACAAACAGCGAGTCCTGAAGTGTTTTAAAGCCTTACTACACAAAACAGATAACAACTGATCATCATAATCAATAACAGTCATATTATATATATAATACTAAGGCACATTCTAACAGAATGCTTTGTCTGCAGTGTCTGCCAGTTACTCTGTGTGTGTCCAAAATCAGACCCTATTCCCTGTAGTTGAATCCTTTTGACCAGGCCACTATATAGGGAACAAGGTGCTATTTCAGACACACAAAGGTTCTATAGGCTACTTCCAACTATAATACTTCAGCTCATAGTAATGTCAGTGAGGAATACATCAGGGTTCCTCAATACACTAACATTTTGACCATATAGAATTGTTCAGCTTTTGGATGGTCTATATTCTACAAGTTTATGTTTCGTCACTGTACAGCTTATGTTGCCTCATCTTCTTTCCTTAATTTGTCCCATAGGGGTAGCTGTAGTACAATGCAATTTCCTTATGCAATTTTACTGGTATATTATTATTCTTAACCAATCAATAAATACATCCTGTGTCAATCAAACCAATTTAAAAGGATTCCATGCCTGAACTCTATACAGTACTGTATATACACAATTTACCCTGCCAAACCAGTAACAGGACCCTCAGAACAGCCTGGGTCCAGATGTGTTTGTTCTGTATTGCAAACTCCTATGGTATCCATTGGAAAAACAGGAATCGGGAACCAGGCTACCCTCAAAAACCCACCACCCTAAAATAACATATCTTAACATATCTGTCTGAAACTTAAACCCCACAGACTTTTTAATATCATCCATTTGATCAGGAATGGAGTTGGATGGCCAAAACAGTATAAATCTGGGTCTTTACATTCCTGCTGTTAAGATGAATGGTTGAAGTAGTGCTCCTGTCCTGATCAGCATCATCTGCACCTGCAGCCAGACTACTCCCTCTCTCCCAGGTGAGATAGATCCCTACCCCTGCCCTGTCATCATGTTACCGTGACAACGCAGCACCTTCCTTTAAAACACCATGTATCACTACTCTGAGGAAAGACTAAAATGTGTTATGTTTACAGAAAGGGATTATTTTAAACTTTTCACCTGGTCTCTAAACTCCCCCTCAACGGATCTACGCTGAACTGTCTCGTTAAGGGTACTTAAAGAGAAATAAAATTAAAATATGTTTTATGGCAGTTCTTAAAGTACAATTTTATGTGGGGTTGTAATACGTATATATCAACGCTCGTAAATATACATAAACATGACATAAACTGATCATGAACTCATAAAAGTGAAGAATGGACTTCTTGGCCCTTATGCTTTAGTGGGGAGAGAGAATGCATTCACATACATTAATGTGGGGCTTTTGTTTTTACTATGGACCCACTCAGGGTTAAATTGATTTCAAGAAATATATATATTTTTTAATTACGTGTAAATAAAATGTAATTTAGAAGGTTGCTGTGCTAGGAGGCTGAGGTGGGCATAGCCAGGTGGTACAGGGTTCAGGGGTTGAAGGGGAGGAAATAGAGGCTAGTGGCAGGGTCTCAGGTCTCTGGGCTGCTTATAGAATGAGCTATAGAGGCGAGTCTAGTGATAATAACACTGTGTTGGATTGTGGTGGTAGTATTGGAGAGGTCAGGTTGGTCTGGACTGGGGACTGGACGGGGCAGACAGCAGCAGCTCAGGGTTGGGCCTCTGTGCTGACATCCTTCTCGTAGATGTAGCTGCCTACACCACCAGTGTTCACCCCTGGAGAGACAAGAACACATTTTACATTTCAGTCATTTAGCAGGCGATCTTATTCAGAGGGACTACCAGT
>NC_042981.1:12223808-12233808 GCF_901001165.1 Salmo trutta | reverse complement strand
ATAGTAGGGCCTGTATAGTAGGGCCTGTATAGTAGGGCCTGTATAGAAGGGCCTGTATAGAAGGGCCTGTATAGAAAGGCCTGTATAGAAAGGCCTGTATTGAAGGACCTGTATAGAAGGGCCTGTATAGAAGGGCCTGTATAGTAGGGCCTGTATAGAAGGGCCTGTATAGAAGGCCCTGTATAGTAGGGCCTGTATAGTAGGGCCTGTATAGTAGGGCCTGTATAGTAGGGCCTGTATAGTAGGGCCTGTATAGTAGGGCCTGTATAGTAGAGCCTGTATAGGAGGGCCTGTATAGAAGGGCCTGTATAGAAGGGCCTGTATAGAAGGGCCTGTATAGAAGGGCCTGTATAGAAGGGCCTGTATAGAAGGGCCTGTATAGAAGGGCCTGTATAGAAGGGCTTGAGTCAGCAGGAAGACAACACAGAGTCTGCTAATCCTTTTTAACAAAGTCAGCTCCTTCGGCAGCTACTTCCACTATTTCACATCTTTTCCCACGTCAACACTTACGCACGTGGACACATGTAAACATGCGCGAAAGAACGCGCACACGTAGCATGTACCTTTGACAGGAGCCCTGGGTGCCAACGCCGCCTTCTCAGGCTTGGGGGGGGCGTCCACATCAGTAGGGGTCGGGCTATTGTTGAGGGGGGCTTCATACACATAGGACCCTGCTCCACCGATGTTTACACCTACAGAGGTCATAGGTTATATATATATATATATATATATATATATATATATATATATATATATATATATATATATATATATATTATTTCATATTAGAAACATTTAACAATCATAACATATGGCTGTGGTTCAGCCCATCTGCTTACTACACAACACTGTGTTTCTAAACAGTACAATCAAACTGGAGGTTATCAGGAAGTCAGTTTGAAGATCTTCAGATCGTTTTAACCACTGGGCTTTGGACAGACATACAAGTGTACTGCACCTTTTGGTCCGAAGAGGGCAGCATAGCATGGTTTGTGGCAGAAGGGCTTCCCATCGTGCTGTGTAAAGGGAATAAAGAAGAGGAGAATGACAGACAGGGAGTAAATAACAAGTCTAAAACACAAGACTAACAACCATATCTTGGCAATATCCCTTTTCTAGCCAGACTCATGCATTTTTGGGAAAAAAAATGGTTATTGGATTGTGTGTGGAAGAGAGAGAGGCTGAGACAGAAAAACACCACAGCCTCCTGAGAAAGAGAGTCTGATAAATCAACAGTCCTGGTCTCCTAGTTACAATGACGTTTGGACATATGGTGTAGATGCAACACACAGACATGGTAGAATGGAAAGTGGGGATCAAACCAAACGCCTCACATCCGGGTCCTGTTCAGGAGAATGGTTTTGGTTGGAGGATTACGGATTAGTGGTCAAATCAAACAGTCATGTAACAGACTGGACAGGCAGCCAGGCAGCAGAGGGATCAGGGCCTGGGACAGATACCAGACCATCGTCCAGAAGAGGAGACAGTGGTGACGTAACAACAGAGTGGCCTAGGTCAGCCAGCCAGCCAGCCAGCCAGTCAGCCAGCCAGCCAGCCAGCCAGCCAGCCAGTCAGCCAGTCAGTCAGTCAGCCAGCCAGTAGGAGGATCATCAGGGTCTAGACCAGAGAGCAGACATTCAGTCCAGTCCTAATTCATCTTTCCTCCACTTCTCACCTCGCCGCTTTCGCAAAATGGATTGGAGGAGGTTCGAGGGGAGGGAGGGACCTTGGATACTCTCCTCCAATACAGTTGAGGAGGAGGTGAGGAGATAGGATGTAAGTGGCATCTCCTGACAGGAGATTTGCGATTTACTGGGCCTGGAAGTGGCATCTCCTGACAGGAGATATGCGATTTACTGGGCCTGGAAGTGGCATCTCCTCACAGGAGATATGTGATTTACTGGGCCTGGAAGTGGCATCTCCTCACAGGAGATATGCTATTTACTGGGCCTGGAAGTGGCATCTCCTCACAGGAGATATGCGATTTACTGGGCCTGGAAGTGGCATCTCCTCACAGGAGATATGCGATTTACTGGGCCTGAAAGTGGTATCTCTTCACAGCATATATCACACTGGCTACAGTCCTTGTTGTCTAATAGCGTTATAGTACACCAATAACCCCCCATACATGAACCCGCCCTTCAGTTTCCATGACGATAGGCTACAGGCTTTTCAGACCACGGCCAGGTTATCACCATGTCATTGCCGTCTAGGGCCGCAGGGCGGATTTGGGACATGCTGTCCTTGGAGAGGACGGACTAGAGGACATGTAACATATAGAGAGATTAAACAACCCAGGCCACGTCTGGCAGCACCCACTACTAGCCTGGTTCCAGATACTAGCCTGGTCCCAGATACTAGCCTGGTTCCAGATACTAGCCTGGTTCCAGATACTAGCCTGGTCCCAGATACTAGCCTGGTCCCAGATACTAGCCTGGTCCCAGATACTAGCCTGGTCCCAGATACTAGCCTGGTCACAGATACTAGCCTGGTCAGAGATACTAGCCTGGTCACAGATACTAGCCTGGTCACAGATACTAGCCTGGTCACAGATACTAGCCTGGTCAGAGATACTAGCCTGGTCCCAGATACTAGCCTGGTCCCAGATACTAGCCTGGTCCCAGATACTAGCCTGGTCCCAGATACTAGCCTGGTCCCAGATACTAGCCTGGTCCCAGATACTAGCCTGGTCAGAGATACTAGCCTGGTCAGAGATACTAGCCTGGTCCCAGATACTAGCCTGGTCCCAGATACTAGCCTGGTCAGAGATACTAGCCTGGTCACAGATACTAGCCTGGTCCCAGATACTAGCCTGGTCCCAGATACTAGCCTGGTCCCAGATACTAGCCTGGTCACAGATACTAGCCTGGTCAGAGATACTAGCCTGGTCAGAGATACTAGCCTGGTCAGAGATACTAGCCTGGTCCCAGATACTAGCCTGGTCCCAGATACTAGCCTGGTCACAGATACTAGCCTAGTCCCAGATACTAGCCTAGTCACAGATACTAGCCTGGTCACAGATACTAGCCTGGTCACAGATACTAGCCTGGTCACAGATACTAGCCTGGTCACAGATACTAGCCTGGTCACAGATACTAGCCTGGTCCCAGATGTGTTTGTGCAGTACAGGAGTTGGTTATAGCCTGGTCCCAGATGTGTTTGTGCTGTATAGGAGTTGGTTATAGCCTGGTCCCAGATGTGTTTGTGCTGTATTGGAGTTGGTTATAGCCTGGTCCCAGATGTGTTTGTGCTGTATTGGAGTTGGTTATAGCCTAGTCCCAGATGTGTTTGTGCTGTATTGCAGTTGGTTATACAGCACAAACCGATCTGGGACCAGGCTAATCTACTACTGGGGTCTGGAGGGAAATTGTGGCGAGGACGGAGGACATTTAACATGTATGATGTAATCCTTTATAGAGAGGAAATAACCCAGGACAGGTCAACATCTAGTATCTAGTGACGACTGAGGTCTGGTCTGGGGGGAAATTGAGTTTGTGTCGTAAAAAAGATGCAGAATTCCCATCCTTCATTTCTTCCTGTTCTGATCTGATCCAGGGACAGTGCTGTTTCACACAGGAGATGTCCACTATCCCTGTTCTGTTCTGATCCAGGGACAGTGCTGTTTCACACAGGAGATGTCCACTATCCCTGTTCTGTTCTGATCCAGGGACAGTGCTGTTTCACACAGGAGGAGATGTCCACTATCCCTGTTCTGATCCAGGGACAGTGCTGTCTCACACAGGAGGAGATGTCCAATTTTCCTGATCTGTTCTGATCCAGGGACAGTGCTGTTTCACACAGGAGGAGATGTCCACTATAACACTTAGACATGGTGAAAATAGAAGGTCATGAAAAAGCCTGTTCTGATCCAGGAAGCAGTGCAGTTTCACAGTCACGTACAGTACCAGCATGTGTGGAGGAGATATACAGTATATTCACTATAACACACAGACATGGTGGAGATAGAAGCTAGAATGGCTGTCTAACGGAGTAAAATGGTGCAGCGGTCTAAGGCACTGCATCTCAGTGCTAGAGGCGTCAACAAAGACACCCTGGTTCGAATCTAGGCTGTATCATAACCAGCCATGATTGGGAGTCCCCATAGGGCGGCACACAATTGGCCCAGCGTCATCCGGGTTTGGCCGGGGTAGGCCGTCATTGTAAATAAGAATTTGTTCTTAACTGACTTGCCTAGTTAAAAAAAACATGAGATTTTACCATTAAGCTATACCAGGTGGATCTACAGATGTTGCATCTTAAAGTTTGTAATTTCCACTTTGAAATTGCAGACTTGATTTTCCATTCCGAAATATGTATCAACCCCTACAAAAATGTTCATGAATTATAATCCACATAATAATTCACATTTCCTGTTGCTGCCGGATTATTTTCCTGCTGTAACAAACTGGCTCAAATTAAGATCCTACGTCTGTATACTGATCCTATGTGTGTGAGCCTTCAGACCCACATCTCACCTCAGCATGTCCTCCTGCGTTCAGGGTTTTGTTACAGCGGCCACACTTCAGACAGAACTTATGCCAGTCCTTCCCCAGTGATGACACCTTCTCAGCTAGAGAGAGAGAAAGAAAGGAAAGAGAGAGGAGAAACAGAGAGATAGGGAAAGGGCGGGGGAAGAAGATTGTTAGAGAAAACATTTTAATAAAGCAGCATTTCCTCCTTTCATTGAAATCAACAACTTCACTTCCTTTTCTCGGTCTTCTTAAGGTATTTATATACCTCTGTATAACCCATTGTAAGTGTAGTCTTTATATACCTCTGTATAACCCATTTTAACTGTAGTGTTTATATACCTCTGAATAACCCATTGTAACTGTAGTGTTTATATACCTCTGTATAACCCATTGTAAGTGTAGTCTTTATATACCTCTGTATAACCCATTGTAACTGTAGTCTTTATATACCTCTGTATAACCCATTGTAACTGTAGTCTTTATATACCTCTGTATAACCCATTGTAACTGTAGTCTTTATATACCTCTGAATAACCCATTGTAACTGTAGTGTTTATATACCTCTGTATAACCCATTGTAACTGTAGTCTTTATATACCTCTGTATAACCCATTGTAACTGTAGTGTTTATATACCTCTGAATAACCCATTGTAACTGTAGTGTTTATATACCTCTGTATAACCCATTGTAACTGTAGTCTTTATATACCTCTGAATAACCCATTGTAACTGTAGTCTTTATATACCTCTGTATAACCCATTGTAAGTGTAGTCTTTATATACCTCTGTATAACCCATTGTAAGTGTAGTCTTTATATACCTCTGTATAACCCATTGTAACTGTAGTCTTTATATACCTCTGTATAACCCATTGTAAGTGTAGTCTTTATATACCTCTGTATAACCCATTGTAAGTGTAGTCTTTATATACCTCTGTATAACCCATTGTAAGTGTAGTCTTTATATACCTCTGTATAACCCATTTTAACTGTAGTGTTTATATACCTCTGAATAACCCATTGTAACTGTAGTCTTTATATACCTCTGAATAACCCATTGTAACTGTAGTGTTTATATACCTCTGTATAACCCATTGTAACTGTAGTCTTTATATACCTCTGAATAACCCATTTTAACTGTAGTGTTTATATACCTCTGTATAACCCATTGTAAGTGTAGTCTTTATATACCTCTGAATAACCCATTTTAACTGTAGTGTTTATATACCTCTGTATAACCCATTGTAACTGTAGTCTTTATATACCTCTGTATAACCCATTGTAACTGTAGTCTTTATATACCTCTGTATAACCCATTGTAACTGTAGTCTTTATATACCTCTGTATAACCCATTGTAACTGTAGTCTTTATATACCTCTGTATAACCCATTGTAACTGTAGTGTTTATATACCTCTGTATAACCCATTTTAACTGTAGTCTTTATATACCTCTGAATAACCCATTGTAACTGTAGTCTTTATATACCTCTGAATAACCCATTGTAACTGTAGTGTTTATATACCTCTGTATAACCCATTTTAACTGTAGTCTTTATATACCTCTGTATAACCCATTGTAAGTGTAGTGTTTATATACCTCTGAATAACCCATTTTAACTGTAGTCTTTATATACCTCTGTATAACCCATTTTAACTGTAGTCTTTATATACCTCTGTATAACCCATTGTAAGTGTAGTGTTTATATACCTCTGAATAACCCATTTTAACTGTAGTCTTTATATACCTCTGTATAACCCATTTTAACTGTAGTCTTTATATACCTCTGAATAACCCATTTTAACTGTAGTGTTTATATACCTCTGTATAACCCATTTTAACTGTAGTGTTTATATACCTCTGTATAACCCATTGTAACTGTAGTCTTTATATACCTCTGAATAACCCATTTTAACTGTAGTGTTTATATACCTCTGTATAACCCATTGTAACTGTAGTGTTTATATACCTCTGAATAACCCATTGTAACTGTAGTCTTTATATACCTCTGAATAACCCATTTTAACTGTAGTGTTTATATACCTCTGTATAACCCATTGTAACTGTAGTCTTTATATACCTCTGTATAACCCATTGTAACTGTAGTCTTTATATACCTCTGTATAACCCATTGTAACTGTAGTCTTTATATACCTCTGTATAACCCATTGTAACTGTAGTCTTCTTAAGGTCTTTACAGTGAGGGAAAAAAAGTATTTGATCCCCTGCTGATTTTGTACGTTTGCACACTGACAAAGAAATGATCAGTCTATAATTTTAATGGTAGGTTTATTTGAACAGTGAGAGACAGAATAACAACAAAATAACAACAAAATCCAGGAAAACACATGTCAAAAATGTTATAAAATGATTTGCATTTTAATGAGGGAAATAAGTATTTGACCCCCACTCAATTAGAAAGATTTCTGGCTCCCAGGTGTCTTTTATACAGGTAACGAGCTGAGATTAGGAGCACACTCTTAAAGGGAGTGCTCCTAATCTCAGCTTGTTACCTGTATAAAAGACACCTGTCCACAGAAGCAATCAATCAATCAGATTCCAAACTCTCCACCATGGCCAAGACCAAAGAGCTCTCCAAGGATGTCAGGGACAAGATTGTAGACCTACACAAGGCTGGATTGGGCTACAAGACCATCGCCAAGCAGCTTGGTGAGAAGGTGACAACAGTTGGTGCGATTATTCGCAAATGGAAGAAACACAAAAGAACAGTCAATCTCCCTCGGCCTGGGGCTCCATGCAAGATCTCACCTCATGGGGTTGCAATGATCATGAGAACGGTGAGGAATCAGCCCAGAACTACACGGGAGGTTCTTGTCAATGATCTCAAGGCAGCTGGGACCATAGTCACCAAGAAAACAATTGGTAACACATTACGCCGTGAAGGACTGAAATCCTGCAGCGCCCACAAGCTCCCCCTGCTCAAGAAAGCACATATACATGCCCGTCTGAAGTTTGCCAATGAACATCTGAATGATTCAGAGGACAACTGGGTGAAAGTGTTGTGGTCAGATGAGACCAAAATGGAGCTCTTTGGCATCAACTCAACTCGCTGTGTTTGGAGGAGGAGGAATGCTGCCTATGACCCCAAGACACCATCCCCACCGTCAAACATGGAGGTGGAAACATTATGCTTTGGGGGTGTTTTTCTGCTAAGGGGACAGGACAACTTCACCACATCAAAGGGACGATGTACCGTCAAATCTTGGGTGAGAACCTCCTTCCCTCAGCCAGGGCATTGAAAATGGGTCGTGGATGGGTATTCCAGCATGACAATGACCCAAAACACACGGCCAAGGCAACAAAGGAATGGCTCAAGAAGAAGCACATTAAGGTCCTGGAGTGGCCTAGCCAGTCTCCAGACCTTAATCCCATAGAAAATCTGTGGAGGGAGCTGAAGGTTCGAGTTGCCAAACGTCAGCCTCGACACCTTAATGACTTGGAGAAGATCTGCAAAGAGGAGTGGGACAAAATCCCTCCTGAGATGTGTGCAAACCTGGTGGCCAACTACAAGAAACGTCTGACCTCTGTGATTGCCAACAAGGGTTTTGCTACCAAGTACTAAGTCATGTTTTGCAGAGGGGTCAAATACTTATTTCCCTCATTAAAATGCAAATCAATTTATAACATTTTTGACATGCATTCTTCTGTATTTTTTTGTTGTTATTCTGGTTCTCACTATTAAAATTATAGACTGATCATTTCTTTGTCAGTGGGGAAACATACAAAATCAGCAGGGGATCAAATACCTTTTTCCATCACTGTATATACCTCTGTATAACCCATTGTAAATGTAGTCTTCTTAAGGTCTTTATATACCTCTGTATAACCCATTGTAACTGTCACTCCTCTACAGTAAATTACACTAGAGGGAGAATGGAGTTCCTCAGTGCTTTACACTGTAGTTAGTATAATGATTTTCTGTATGTTCCACTGATTCCTATTTGGTAGTCTAATAGGTAATTAGAGAAGTGGGTATTATGATTCTGAGCGTGCTTGAAGTACACCAAATACGATGCTGCTGTGAGGTCATCAGGAAGGGTACGGCTGGACAGCAGGGTCTCAACAGCAGCTAACCCAAATCCCTTATATCCCTCTCCCCACATCCCCCTCCTCCCTCTCTCCAACCCCAACCCCGTTTCCATCCCCTCTTACCACCAGTCTCTCTTCCAGATCAGTCCAGACACTTCACCAGACAAGAGCTGTCCTAATTATACCCCGTCCGTCCGGCCCTCCTCCTCTCTCTCTCTCCCTCCCTCCTGCCTTCTCTCCCTCCCGCCCCCCTCTCCCTCCTCCTCTCTCTCTCTCCCTCCCTCCTGCCTTCTCTCCCTCCCGCCCCCCTCTCCCTCTGCCCTCTCTCTCTCCCTCCCTCCTGCCTTCTCTCCCTCCCGCCCCCCTCTAACTCCGCCCTCTCTCTCTCCCTCCCTCCTGCCTTCTCTCCCTCCCTCCCCCTCTCCCTCGCTCTCCCTCCCTCCATCCTCCCCGCCTCCTCCTCCCTTCCCCCCTCCTCCATCCTCCTCTCTCTCCCTCCCTCCTGCCTTCTCTCCCTCCCTCCCCCTCCTCTCTCTCTCTCTCTCTCCATCCTCCCCGCCTCCTCCTCCCTCCCCCACTCCCTCCCTCCATCCTCCTTCCTTCTCTCCCCTCCCTCCCTCCCCTCCAGACAATGGTCCAGAGGTCTGCATGACCGGCTAAGCTCCCTACAGGAAACACCTTCTCTTACAATGGCAGGGCACAATCAGCCGGAAGTTAGGCCAGACCCCGCTTCCTACACCTTCCTCATCTCCTTTCTCCCTCCTCCTCTCCTTCCCTCTCTCCTCCTCCTCTCCTTCCCTCTCTCCCTCCTCCTCTCCTTCCCTCTCTCCCTCCTCCTCTCCTTCCCTCTCTCTCTCCCTCCTCTCCTTCCCTCTCTCTCTCCCTCCTCTCCCTCCTCCTCTCCCTCCTCCTCTCTCCCTCCTCCTCTCCTTCCCTCTCTCCCTCCTCCTCTCCTCCCCTCTCTCCCTCCTCCTCTCCTTCCCTCTCTCCCTCCTCCTCTCCTTCCCTCTCTCCCTCCTCCTCTCCTCTCCTCTCTCCCTCCTCCTCTCCTTCCCTCTCTCCCTCCTCCTCTCCTCCCCTCTCTCCCTCCTCCTCTCTTCCCTCTCTCCCTCCTCCTCTCCTTCCATCTCTCCCTCCTCCTCTCCTCCTCTCTCCCTCCTCCTCTCTCCCTCCTCCTCTCCTAGCCTCCTCTCTCCTCCTCCTCTCCTCCCTCTCTCCCTCCTCCTCTCCTTCCCTCTCCTCCCTCCTCCCTCTCTCCCTCCTCCTCTCCTTCCCTCTCTCCCTCCTCCTCTCCTTCCCTCTCTCCCTCCTCCTCTCCTCCCTCTCTCCTCCTCCTCTCCTTCCTCTCTCCCTCCTCCTCTCCTTCCCTCTCTCTCTCCCTCCTCTCCTCCCTCTCTCCCTCCTCCTCTCCTCTCCATCTCTCCCTCCTCTCTCCTCCATCTCTCCCTCCTCCTCTCCTAGCCTCCATCTCTCCCTCCTC